>NW_027487193.1:0-16993 GCF_050908995.1 Andrena cerasifolii | reverse complement strand
CGACCGACCCCCCGACCATCCGACCGACCGACCGACCGACCGACCGACCAACCGACCGACCGACCGACCGACCGACTGACCGACCGACCGACCGACTGACCGACTGACCGACCGACTGACGGACTGACCGACCAACCGACCGACCGACCGACGGGACCGACTGACCGACCGACCGACCGAATGACCGACTGACCGACCGACTGACGGACTGACTGACCGATCGACCGACCGACTGACCGACCGAACGACGGAGTGACTGACCGACTGACCGACTGATCGACTGACCGACCGACTGACTGACCGACTGACCGACTGACCGACCGACCGACCGACCGACCGACCGACCGACCAACCGACCGACCGACCGACCGACCGACCGACCGACCGACTGACGGACCGACTGACCGACTGACCGACCGACTGACCGACCGACTGACGGACTGACTGACCGACTGACCGACTGACAGACCGACTGACCGACTGACAGACCGACCGACCGACCGACCGACCGACCGACCGACCGACCGACCGACCGACCGACCGACCGACCGACGACCGACCGACCGACCAACCGACCGACCGACCGACCGACCGACTGACCGACCGACCGACCGACCGACCGACCGACCGACTGACCGACCGACCGACCGACTGACCGACTGACCGACCGACTGACCGACTGACGGACTGACTGACCGATCGACCGACCGACTGACCGACCGAACGACGGAGTGACTGACCGACTGACCGACTGATCGACTGACCGACCGACTGACTGACCGACTGACCGACTGACCGACCGACCGACCGACAGACTGACGGACTGACTGACCGACTGACCGACTGACAGACCGACTGACTGACTGACAGACCGACCGACCGACCGACCCCCCGACCATCCGACCGACCGACCGACCGACCGACCGACCGACCGACCGACCGACCGACCGACCGACCGACCGACCGACCGACCAACCGACTGACCGACCGACCGACCGACCGACCGACCGACCGACCGACCGACTGACGGACTGACTGACCGACTGACCGACTGACAGACCGACTGACCGACTGACAGACCGACCGACCGACCGACCGACCGACCGACCGACCGACCGACCGACCGACCGACCAACCGACCGACCGACCGACGGGACCGACTGACCGACCGACCGACCGAATGACCGACTGACCGACCGACTGACGGACTGACTGACCGATCGACCGACCGACTGACCGACCGAACGACGGAGTGACTGACCGACTGACCGACTGATCGACTGACCGACCGACTGACTGACCGACTGACCGACTGACCGACCGACCGACCGACCGACCGACCGACCGACCAACCGACCGACCGACCGACCGACCGACCGACCGACCGACTGACGGACCGACTGACCGACTGACCGACCGACTGACCGACCGACTGACGGACTGACTGACCGACTGACCGACTGACAGACCGACCGACTGACCGACCGACCGACCGACTGACCGACTGACCGACCGACTGACCGACCGACCGACCGACTGACCGACCGACTGACCGACCGACCGACGGACTGACCGACCGACCGACCGACTGACCGACCGACGGACTGACTGACCGACCGACCGACCGACTGACCGACCGACCGACCGACCGACCGACCGCCTGACCGACCGACTGACCGACTGACCGACGGACTGACCGACCGACCGACCGACCGATCGACCGACCGACCATTCGACCGACCGACCGACCGACCGACCGACCGACCGACCGACCGACCGACCGATCGACCGACCGACCGACCGACTGACCGACCGACCGACTGACCGACTGACCGACCGACCCACCGACTGACCGACTGACCGACTGATCGACTGACCGACCGACTGACTGACCGACTGACCGACTGACCGACCGACCGACCGACAGACTGACGGACTGACTGACCGACTGACCGACTGACAGACCGACTGACTGACTGACAGACCGACCGACCGACCGACCCCCCGACCATCCGACCGACCGACCGACCGACCGACCGACCGACCGACCGACCGACCGACCGACCGACCGACCGACCGACCAACCGACTGACCGACCGACCGACCGACCGACCGACCGACCGACCGACTGACGGACTGACTGACCGACTGACCGACTGACAGACCGACTGACCGACTGACAGACCGACCGACCGACCGACCGACCGACCGACCGACCGACCGACCGACCGACCAACCGACCGACCGACCGACCGACCGACTGACCGACCGACCGACCGACTGACCGACTGACCGACCGACTGACGGACTGACCGACCAACCGACCGACCGACCGACGGGACCGACTGACCGACCGACCGACCGAATGACCGACTGACCGACCGACTGACGGACTGACTGACCGATCGACCGACCGACTGACCGACCGAACGACGGAGTGACTGACCGACTGACCGACTGATCGACTGACCGACCGACTGACTGACCGACTGACCGACTGACCGACCGACCGACCGACCGACCGACCGACCGACCAACCGACCGACCGACCGACCGACCGACCGACCGACCGACTGACGGACCGACTGACCGACTGACCGACCGACTGACCGACCGACTGACGGACTGACTGACCGACTGACCGACTGACAGACCGACCGACTGACCGACCGACCGACCGACTGACCGACTGACCGACCGACTGACGGACTGACCGACCAACCGACCGACCGACCGACCGACCGACCGACCAACCGACCGACCGACCGACTGACCGACTGACCGACCGACTGACGGACTGACTGACCGATCGACCGACCGACTGACCGACCGAACGACGGAGTGACTGACCGACTGACCGACTGATCGACTGACCGACCGACTGACTGACCGACTGACCGACTGACCGACCGATCCGACCGACCGACCGACCGACCGACCAACCGACCGACCGACCGACCGACCGACCAACCGACCGACCGACCGACCGACCGACTGACCGACCGACCGACCGACTGACCGACCGACTGACCGACCGACCGACGGACTGACCGACCGACCGACCGACTGACCGACCGACGGACTGACTGACCGACCGACCGACCGACTGACCGACCGACCGACCGACCGACCGACCGCCTGACCGACCGACTGACCGACTGACCGACGGACTGACCGACCGACCGACCGACCGACCGACCGACCGACCATTCGACCGACCGACCGACCGACCGACCGACCGACCGACCGACCGACCGACCGATCGACCGACCGACCGACCGACTGACCGACCGACCGACTGACCGACTGACCGACCGACCCACCGACTGACCGACTGACCGACCGACTGACGGACCGACCGACCGACCGACCGACCAACCGACCGACCGACCGACCGACCGACCGACCGACCGACCGACCGACCGACCAACCGAACGACCGACCGACCGACCGACCGACCGACCATCCGACCGACCGACCGACCGACCGACCGACCGACCGACCGACCGACCGACTGACCGACCGACCCACCGACTGACCGACCGACCGACCGACCGACCGACCGACCGACCGACCATTCGACCGACCGACCGACCGACCGACCGACCGACCGACCGACCGACCGACCGATCGACCGACCGACCGACCGACTGACCGACCGACCGACTGACCGACTGACCGACCGACCCACCGACTGACCGACTGACCGACCGACTGACGGACCGACCGACCGACCGACCGACCAACCGACCGACCGACCGACCGACCGACCGACCGACCGACCGACCAACCGAACGACCGACCGACCGACCGACCGACCGACCATCCGACCGACCGACCGACCGACCGACCGACCGACCGACCGACCGACCGACCGACCGACCGACCGACCGTCTGACCGACCGACTGACCGACTGACCGACGGACTGACCGACCGACTGACCGACCGACCGACCGACCGACCGACCGACCATCCGACCGACCGACCGACCGACCGACCGACCGACCGACCGACCGACCGACCGACCGATCGACAGACCGACCGACCGACCGACCGACCGACCGACCGACCGACCAACCGACTGACCGACCGACCGACCGACCGACCGACCGACCGACCGACCGACTGACGGACTGACTGACCGACTGACCGACTGACAGACCGACTGACCGACTGACAGACCGACCGACCGACCGACCGACCGACCGACCGACCGACCGACCGACCGACCGACCGACCGACCGACCGACCGACCGACCAACCGACCGACCGACCGACCGACCGACTGACCGACCGACCGACCGACTGACCGACTGACCGACCGACTGACGGACTGACTGACCGATCGACCGACCGACTGACAGACCGACTGACTGACTGACAGACCGACCGACCGACCGACCGACCGACCATCCGACCGACCGACCGACCGACCGACCGACCGACCGACCGACCGACCGACCGACCGACCGACCGACCGACCAACCGACCGACCGACTGACCGACCGACCGACCGACTGACCGACTGACCGACCGACTGACGGACTGACTGACCGATCGACCGACCGACTGACCGACCGACTGACGGACTGACTGACCGACTGACCGACTGACAGACCGACCGACTGACTGACTGACAGACCGACCGACCCAGACCGACCGACCGACCGACCGACAGACCGACCGACCGACCGACCGACCGACCGACCGACTGACCGACGGACTGACCGACCGACTGACCGACCGACCGACCGACCGACCGACCGACCGACCGACCGACCGACCGACCGACCGACCGATCGACCGACCGACCGACCGACCGACCGACTGACCGACCGACCGACCGACTGACCGACTGACCGACCGACTGACGGACCGACCGACCGACCGACCGACCGACCGACCGTCTGACCGACCGACTGACCGACTGACCGACGGACTGACCGACCGACTGACCGACGGACTGACCGACCGACCGACCGACCATCCGACCGACCGACCGACCGACCGACCGACCGACCGACCGACCGACCGATCGACCGACCGACAGACCGACCAACCGACCGACCGACTGACCGACCGACCGACCGACTGACCGACTGACCGACCGACTGACGGACTGACTGACCGATCGACCGACCGACTGACCGACCGACTGACGGACTGACTGACCGACTGACCGACTGACAGACCGACCGACTGACTGACTGACTGACAGACCGACCGACCGACCGACCGACAGACCGACCGACCGACCGACCGACCGACCGACCGACTGACCGACGGACTGACCGACCGACTGACCGACCGACCGACCGACCGACCGACCGACCGACCGACCGACCGACCGACCGACCGACCGACCGACCGATCGACCGACCGACCGACCGACCGACCGATTGACCGACCGACCGACCGACTGACCGACTGACCGACCGACTGACGGACCGACCGACCGACCGACCGACCGACCGACCGTCTGACCGACCGACTGACCGACTGACCGACGGACTGACCGACCGACTGACCGACGGACTGACCGACCGACCGACCGACCATCCGACCGACCGACCGACCGACCGACCGACCGACCGACCGACCGACCGATCGACCGACCGACCGACCGACCGACCGACCGACCGACCGACCGACCGACCGACCAACCGACTGACCGACCGACCGACCGACCGACCGACCGACCGACCGACTGACGGACTGACTGACCGACCGACTGACGGACTGACTGACCGACTGACCGACTGACAGACCGACTGACTGACTGACAGACCGACCGACCGACCGACCGACCGACCATCCGACCGACCGACCGACCGACCGACCGACCGACCGACCGACCGACCGACCGACCGACCGACCGACCAACCGACCGACCGACTGACCGACCGACCGACCGACTGACCGACTGACCGACCGACTGACGGACTGACTGACCGATCGACCGACCGACTGACCGACCGACTGACGGACTGACTGACCGACTGACCGACTGACAGACCGACTGACCGACTGACAGACCGACCGACCGACCGACCGACCGACCGACCGACCGACCGACCGACCGACCGACCGACCGACCGACCAACCGACCGACCGACCGACCGACCGACTGACCGACCGACCGACCGACTGACCGACTGACCGACCGACTGACGGACTGACTGACCGATCGACCGACCGACTGACGGACTGACTGACCGACTGACCGACTGACAGACCGACTAACCGACCAACCGACTGACCGACCGACCGACCGACCGACCGACCGACCGACTGACGGACTGACTGACCGACTGACCGACTGACAGACCGACTGACCGACTGACAGACCGACCGACCGACCGACCGACCGACCGACCGACCGACCGACCGACCGACCGACCGACCGACCGACCGACCGACCGACCGACCGACCAACCGACCGACCGACCGACCGACCGACTGACCGACCGACCGACCGACTGACCGACTGACCGACCGACTGACGGACTGACTGACCGATCGACCGACCGACTGACGGACTGACTGACCGACTGACCGACTGACAGACCGACTGACTGACTGACAGACCGACCGACCGACCGACCGACCGACCATCCGACCGACCGACCGACCGACCGACCGACCGACCGACCGACCGACCGACCGACCGACCGACCGACCGACCGACCAACCGACCGACCGACTGACCGACCGACCGACCGACTGACCGACTGACCGACCGACTGACGGACTGACTGACCGATCGACCGACCGACTGACCGACCGACTGACGGACTGACTGACCGACTGACCGACTGACAGACCGACCGACTGACTGACTGACAGACCGACCGACCGACCGACCGACAGACGGACCGACCGACCGACCGACCGACCGACCGACTGACCGACGGACTGACCGACCGACTGACCGACCGACCGACCGACCGACCGACCGACCGACCGACCGACCGACCGACCGACCGACCGACCGACCGACCGACCGACCGACCGATCGACCGACCGACCGACCGACCGACCGACTGACCGACCGACCGACCGACTGACCGACTGACCGACCGACTGACGGACCGACCGACCGACCGACCGACCGACCGACCGACCGACCGACCGACCGTCTGACCGACCGACTGACCGACTGACCGACGGACTGACCGATCGACCGACCGACCGACCGACCGACCGACCGACCGACCAACCGACTGACCGACCGACCGACCGACCGACCGACCGACCGACTGACGGACCGACTGACCGACTGACCGACCGACTGACCGACCGACTGACGGACTGACTGACCGACTGACCGACTGACAGACCGACCGACCGACCGACCGACCGACCGACCAACCGACCGACCGACCGACCGACCGACTGACCGACCGACCGACTGACCGACTGACCGACCGACTGACGGACTGACCGACCAACCGACCGACCGACCGACCGACCGACTGACCGACCGACCGACCGACTGACCGACTGACCGACCGACTGACGGACTGACTGACCGATCGACCGACCGACTGACCGACCGAACGACGGAGTGACTGACCGACTGACCGACTGATCGACTGACCGACCGACTGACTGACCGACTGACCGACTGACCGACCGACCGACCGACAGACTGACGGACTGACTGACCGACTGACCGACTGACAGACCGACTGACTGACTGACAGACCGACCGACCGACCGACCCCCCGACCATCCGACCGACCGACCGACCGACCGACCGACCGACCGACCGACCGACCGACCGACCGACCGACCGACCGACCGACCAACCGACTGACCGACCGACCGACCGACCGACCGACCGACCGACCGACTGACGGACTGACTGACCGACTGACCGACTGACAGACCGACTGACCGACTGACAGACCGACCGACCGACCGACCGACCGACCGACCGACCGACCGACCGACCGACCGACCGACCAACCGACCGACCGCCCGACCGACCGACTGACCGACCGACCGACCGACTGACCGACTGACCGACCGACTGACGGACTGACCGACCAACCGACCGACCGACCGACCGACCGACTGACCGACCGACCGACCGACTGACCGACTGACCGACCGACTGACGGACTGACTGACCGATCGACCGACCGACTGACCGACCGAACGACGGAGTGACTGACCGACTGACCGACCGACTGACTGACCGGCTGACCGACTGACCGACCGACCGACCGACCGACCGACCGACCGACCAACCGACCGACCGACCGACCGACCGACCAACCGACCGACCGACCGACCGACCGACTGACCGACCGACCGACCGACTGACCGACCGACTGACCGACCGACCGACGGACTGACCGACCGACCGACCGACTGACCGACCGACCGACCGACCGACCGACCGCCTGACCGACCGACTGACCGACTGACCGACGGACTGACCGACCGACCGACCGACCGACCGACCGACCGACCATTCGACCGACCGACCGACCGACCGACCGACCGACCGACCGACCGACCGATCGACCGACCGACCGACCGACTGACCGACCGACCGACTGACCGACTGACCGACCGACCGACCGACTGACCGACTGACCGACCGACTGACGGACCGACCGACCGACCGACCGACCAACCGACCGACCGACCGACCGACCGACCGACCGACCGACCGACCGACCGACGAACCGAACGACCGACCGACCGACCGACCGACCGACCGACCGACTGACCGACTGACCGACCGACTGACGGACTGACTGACCGATCGACCGACCGACTGACGGACTGACTGACCGACTGACCGACTGACAGACCGACTGACTGACTGACAGACCGACCGACCGACCGACCGACCGACCGACCGACCGACCGACCATCCGACCGACCGACCGACCGACCGACCGACCGACCGACCGACCGACCGACCGACCGAACCGACCGACCGACTGACCGACCGACCGACCGACTGACCGACTGACCGACCGACTGACGGACTGACTGACCGATCGACCGACCGACTGACCGACCGACTGACGGACTGACTGACCGACTGACCGACTGACAGACCGACCGACTGACTGACTGACAGACCGACCGACCGACCGACCGACAGACGGACCGACCGACCGACCGACCGACCGACCGACTGACCGACGGACTGACCGACCGACTGACCGACCGACCGACCGACCGACCGACCGACCGACCGACCGACCGACCGACGACCGACCGACCGACCGACCGACCGACCGACCGATCGACCGACCGACCGACCGACCGACCGACTGACCGACCGACCGACCGACTGACCGACTGACCGACCGACTGACGACCGACCGACCGACCGACCGCCGACGACCGACCGACCGACCGACCGTCTGACCGACCGACTGACCGACTGACCGACGGACTGACGATCGACCGACCGACCGACCGACCGACCGACCGACCGACCAACCGACTGACCGACCGACCGACCGACCGACCGACCGACCGACTGACGGACCGACTGACCGACTGACCGACCGACTGACCGACCGACTGACGGACTGACTGACCGACTGACCGACTGACAGACCGACCGACCGACCGACCGACCGACCGACCGACCAACCGACCGACCGACCGACCGACCGACTGACCGACCGACCGACTGACCGACTGACCGACCGACTGACGGACTGACCGACCAACCGACCGACCGACCGACCGACCGACTGACCGACCGACCGACCGACTGACCGACTGACCGACCGACTGACGGACTGACTGACCGATCGACCGACCGACTGACCGACCGAACGACGGAGTGACTGACCGACTGACCGACTGATCGACTGACCGACCGACTGACTGACCGACTGACCGACTGACCGACCGACCGACCGACAGACTGACGGACTGACTGACCGACTGACCGACTGACAGACCGACTGACTGACTGACAGACCGACCGACCGACCGACCCCCCGACCATCCGACCGACCGACCGACCGACTGACCGACCGACTGACTGACCGGCTGACCGACTGACCGACCGACCGACCGACCGACCGACCGACCGACCAACCGACCGACCGACCGACCGACCGACCAACCGACCGACCGACCGACCGACCGACTGACCGACCGACCGACCGACTGACCGACCGACTGACCGACCGACCGACGGACTGACCGACCGACCGACCGACTGACCGACCGACCGACCGACCGACCGACCGCCTGACCGACCGACTGACCGACTGACCGACGGACTGACCGACCGACCGACCGACCGACCGACCGACCGACCATTCGACCGACCGACCGACCGACCGACCGACCGACCGACCGACCGACCGATCGACCGACCGACCGACCGACTGACCGACCGACCGACTGACCGACTGACCGACCGACCGACCGACTGACCGACTGACCGACCGACTGACGGACCGACCGACCGACCGACCGACCAACCGACCGACCGACCGACCGACCGACCGACCGACCGACCGACCGACCGACGAACCGACCGACCGACCGACCGACGACCGACCGACCGACCGACTGACCGACTGACCGACCGACTGACGGACTGACTGACCGATCGACCGACCGACTGACGGACTGACTGACCGACTGACCGACTGACAGACCGACTGACTGACTGACAGACCGACCGACCGACCGACCGACCGACCATCCGACCGACCGACCGACCGACCGACCGACCGACCGACCGACCGACCGGACCGACCGACCGACCGACCGACCGACCAACCGACCGACCGACTGACCGACCGACCGACCGACTGACCGACTGACCGACCGACTGACGGACTGACTGACCGATCGACCGACCGACTGACCGACCGACTGACGGACTGACTGACCGACTGACCGACTGACAGACCGACCGACTGACTGACTGACAGACCGACCGACCGACCGACCGACAGACGGACCGACCGACCGACCGACCGACCGACCGACTGACCGACGGACTGACCGACCGACTGACCGACCGACCGACCGACCGACCGACCGACCGACCGACCGACCGACCGACCGACCGACCGACCGACCGACCGACCGACCGACCGATCGACCGACCGACCGACCGACCGACCGACTGACCGACCGACCGACCGACTGACCGACTGACCGACCGACTGACGGACCGACCGACCGACCGACCGACCGACCGACCGACCGACCGACCGACCGTCTGACCGACCGACTGACCGACTGACCGACGGACTGACCGATCGACCGACCGACCGACCGACCGACCGACCGACCGACCAACCGACTGACCGACCGACCGACCGACCGACCGACCGACCGACTGACGGACCGACTGACCGACTGACCGACCGACTGACCGACCGACTGACGGACTGACTGACCGACTGACCGACTGACAGACCGACCGACCGACCGACCGACCGACCGACCGACCAACCGACCGACCGACCGACCGACCGACTGACCGACCGACCGACTGACCGACTGACCGACCGACTGACGGACTGACCGACCAACCGACCGACCGACCGACCGACCGACTGACCGACCGACCGACCGACTGACCGACTGACCGACCGACTGACGGACTGACTGACCGATCGACCGACCGACTGACCGACCGAACGACGGAGTGACTGACCGACTGACCGACTGATCGACTGACCGACCGACTGACTGACCGACTGACCGACTGACCGACCGACCGACCGACAGACTGACGGACTGACTGACCGACTGACCGACTGACAGACCGACTGACTGACTGACAGACCGACCGACCGACCGACCCCCCGACCATCCGACCGACCGACCGACCGACCGACCGACCGACCGACCGACCGACCGACCGACCGACCGACCGACCGACCGACCAACCGACTGACCGACCGACCGACCGACCGACCGACCGACCGACCGACTGACGGACTGACTGACCGACTGACCGACTGACAGACCGACTGACCGACTGACAGACCGACCGACCGACCGACCGACCGACCGACCGACCGACCGACCGACCGACCGACCGACCAACCGACCGACCGCCCGACCGACCGACTGACCGACCGACCGACCGACTGACCGACCGACTGACGGACTGACCGACCAACCGACCGACCGACCGACCGACCGACTGACCGACCGACCGACCGACTGACCGACTGACCGACCGACTGACGGACTGACTGACCGATCGACCGACCGACTGACCGACCGAACGACGGAGTGACTGACCGACTGACCGACCGACTGACTGACCGACTGACCGACCGACCGACCGACCGACCGACCGACCGACCAACCGACCGACCGACCGACCGACCGACCAACCGACCGACCGACCGACCGACCGACTGACCGACCGACCGACCGACTGACCGACCGACTGACCGACCGACCGACGGACTGACCGACCGACCGACCGACTGACCGACCGACCGACCGACCGACCGACCGCCTGACCGACCGACTGACCGACTGACCGACGGACTGACCGACCGACCGACCGACCGACCGACCGACCGACCATTCGACCGACCGACCGACCGACCGACCGACCGACCGACCGACCGACCGATCGACCGACCGACCGACCGACCGACCGACCGACCGACCGACCGACCGACCGACCGACGAACCGAACGACCGACCGACCGACCGACCGACCGACCATCCGACCGACCGACCGACCGACCGACCGACCGACCGACCGACCGACCGACCGTCTGACCGACCGACTGACCGACTGACCGACGGACTGACCGACCGACTGACCGACCGACCGACCGACCGACCGACCGACCATCCGACCGACCGACCGACCGACCGACCGACCGACCGACCGACCGACCGATCGACAGACCGACCGACCGACCGACCGACCGACCGACCAACCGACCGACCGACTGACCGACCGACCGACCGACTGACCGACTGACCGACCGACTGACGGACTGACTGACCGACTGACCGACAGACAGACCGACTGACCGACTGACAGAGCGACCGACCGACCGACCGACCGACCGACCGACCGACCGACCGACCGACCGACCGACCGACCGACCAACCGACCGACCGACCGACCGACCGACTGACCGACCGACCGACCGACTGACCGACTGACCGACCGACTGACGGACTGACTGACCGATCGACCGACCGACTGACGGACTGACTGACCGACTGACCGACTGACAGACCGACTAACCGACCAACCGACTGACCGACCGACCGACCGACCGACCGACCGACCGACTGACGGACTGACTGACCGACTGACCGACTGACAGACCGACTGACCGACTGCTGACAGACCGACCGACCGACCGACCGACCGACCGACCGACCGACCGACCGACCGACCGACCGACCGACCGACCGACCGACCGACCGACCGACCAACCGACCGACCGACCGACCGACCGACTCGACCGACCGACCGACCGACCGACTGACCGACCGACTGACGGACTGACTGACCGATCGACCGACCGACTGACGGACTGACTGACCGACTGACCGACTGACAGACCGACTGACTGACTGACAGACCGACCGACCGACCGACCGACCGACCATCCGACCGACCGACCGACCGACCGACCGACCGACCGACCGACCGACCGACCGACCGACCGACCGACCGACCGACCGACCAACCGACCGACCGACTGACCGACCGACCGACCGACTGACCGACTGACCGACCGACTGACGGACTGACTGACCGATCGACCGACCGACTGACCGACCGACTGACGGAATGACTGACCGACTGACCGACTGACAGACCGACCGACTGACTGACTGACAGACCGACCGACCGACCGACCGACAGACGGACCGACCGACCGACCGACCGACCGACCGACTGACCGACGGACTGACCGACCGACTGACCGACCGACCGACCGACCGACCGACCGACCGACCGACCGACCGACCGACCGACCGACCGACCGACCGACCGACCGACCGACCGATCGACCGACCGACCGACCGACCGACCGATCGACCGACCGACCGACCGACCGACCGACTGACCGACCGACCGACCGACTGACCGACTGACCGACCGACCGACTGACCGACCGACCGACCGACTGACCGACTGACCGACCGACTGACGGACTGACTGACCGATCGACCGACCGACTGACCGACCGACTGACGGACTGACTGACCGACTGACCGACTGACAGACCGACCGACTGACTGACTGACAGACCGACCGACCGACCGACCGACAGACGGACCGACCGACCGACCGACCGACCGACCGACTGACCGACGGACTGACCGACCGACTGACCGACCGACCGACCGACCGACCGACCGACCGACCGACCGACCGACCGACCGACCGACCGACCGACCGACCGATCGACCGACCGACCGACCGACCGACCGACTGACCGACCGACCGACCGACTGACCGACTGACCGACCGACTGACGGACCGACCGACCGACCGACCGACCGACCGACCGACCGACCGACCGACCGTCTGACCGACCGACTGACCGACTGACCGACGGACTGACCGATCGACCGACCGACCGACCGACCGACCGACCGACCGACCAACCGACTGACCGACCGACCGACCGACCGACCGACCGACCGACTGACGGACCGACTGACCGACTGACCGACCGACTGACCGACCGACTGACGGACTGACTGACCGACTGACCGACTGACAGACCGACCGACCGACCGACCGACCGACCGACCAACCGACCGACCGACCGACCGACCGACTGACCGACCGACCGACTGACCGACTGACCGACCGACTGACGGACTGACCGACCAACCGACCGACCGACCGACCGACCGACTGACCGACCGACCGACCGACTGACCGACTGACCGACCGACTGACGGACTGACTGACCGATCGACCGACCGACTGACCGACCGAACGACGGAGTGACTGACCGACTGACCGACTGATCGACTGACCGACCGACTGACTGACCGACTGACCGACTGACCGACCGACCGACCGACAGACTGACGGACTGACTGACCGACTGACCGACTGACAGACCGACTGACTGACTGACAGACCGACCGACCGACCGACCCCCCGACCATCCGACCGACCGACCGACCGACCGACCGACCGACCGACCGACCGACCGACCGACCGACCGACCGACCGACCGACCAACCGACTGACCGACCGACCGACCGACCGACCGACCGACCGACCGACTGACGGACTGACTGACCGACTGACCGACTGACAGACCGACTGACCGACTGACAGACCGACCGACCGACCGACCGACCGACCGACCGACCGACCGACCGACCGACCGACCAACCGACCGACCGACCGACCGACCGACTGACCGACCGACCGACCGACTGACCGACTGACCGACCGACTGACGGACTGACCGACCAACCGACCGACCGACCGACCGACCGACTGACCGACCGACCGACCGACTGACCGACTGACCGACCGACTGACGGACTGACTGACCGATCGACCGACCGACTGACCGACCGAACGACGGAGTGACTGACCGACTGACCGACCGACTGACTGACCGACTGACCGACTGACCGACCGACCGACCGACCGACCGACCGACCGACCGACCATCCGACCGACCGACCGACCGACCGACCGACCGACCGACCGACCGACCGACCGACCGACCGACCGACCGACCGACCAACCGACCGACCGACTGACCGACCGACCGACCGACTGACCGACTGACCGACCGACTGACGGACTGACTGACCGATCGACCGACCGACTGACCGACCGACTGACGGACTGACTGACCGACTGACCGACTGACAGACCGACCGACTGACTGACTGACAGACCGACCGACCGACCGACCGACAGACGGACCGACCGACCGACCGACCGACCGACCGACTGACCGACGGACTGACCGACCGACTGACCGACCGACCGACCGACCGACCGACCGACCGACCGACCGACCGACCGACCGACCGACCGACCGACCGACCGACCGACCGACCGATCGACCGACCGACCGACCGACCGACCGACTGACCGACCGACCGACCGACTGACCGACTGACCGACCGACTGACGGACCGACCGACCGACCGACCGACCGACCGACCGACCGACCGACCGACCGTCTGACCGACCGACTGACCGACTGACCGACGGACTGACCGATCGACCGACCGACCGACCGACCGACCGACCGACCGACCAACCGACTGACCGACCGACCGACCGACCGACCGACCGACCGACTGACGGACCGACTGACCGACTGACCGACCGACTGACCGACCGACTGACGGACTGACTGACCGACTGACCGACTGACAGACCGACCGACCGACCGACCGACCGACCGACCAACCGACCGACCGACCGACCGACCGACTGACCGACCGACCGACTGACCGACTGACCGACCGACTGACGGACTGACCGACCAACCGACCGACCGACCGACCGACCGACTGACCGACCGACCGACCGACTGACCGACTGACCGACCGACTGACGGACTGACTGACCGATCGACCGACCGACTGACCGACCGAACGACGGAGTGACTGACCGACTGACCGACTGATCGACTGACCGACCGACTGACTGACCGACTGACCGACTGACCGACCGACCGACCGACAGACTGACGGACTGACTGACCGACTGACCGACTGACAGACCGACTGACTGACTGACAGACCGACCGACCGACCGACCCCCCGACCATCCGACCGACCGACCGACCGACCGACCGACCGACCGACCGACCGACCGACCGACCGACCGACCGACCGACCGACCAACCGACTGACCGACCGACCGACCGACCGACCGACCGACCGACCGACTGACGGACTGACTGACCGACTGACCGACTGACAGACCGACTGACCGACTGACAGACCGACCGACCGACCGACCGACCGACCGACCGACCGACCGAC
>NW_027487192.1:0-16995 GCF_050908995.1 Andrena cerasifolii | reverse complement strand
TTTTTGAAAATTTTTCTAATTTTTTTTAAATTTTTTTAAAAGTATTATTTTTTTTATTTCAAAAATGTTTTTAATTTTTTTTAATGTTTTCAAATTTTTAATTTTTTTTTAAATTTTCTTATATTTTTTTTTAATTTTTAAAAATTTTTTAAAATTTTTTAAAAATTTTTTAAAATTTTTTAAAAATTTTTTTTTAAATTTTTTTTAAAATTTTTATTTTAATTTTTTTGTTTAATTTTTAATTTTTTTTTAAATTATTTATATTCTTTTAATTTTTTTAATTTAATTTTTTTTAATTTTTAAATTTTTTTTAATATCTATAATTTTTTTTTTATTTTTGAAATTTTTTTTTTTTTTTAATTTTTGAAAATTTTTCTAATTTTTTTTTAATTTTTTTAAAAGTATTATTTTTTATTTCAAAAATGTTTTTTAATTTTTTTAAATTTTTTTTAATTTTAATTTTTTTTTTCAATTTTTTTTTTAATTTTTAAAATTTTCTTAAACCTTTTTTTTAATTTTTCAAACAAATTTTTTTAATTTTTTCAATTTTTTTTAAATTTTCTTATAATTTTTTTTAATTTTTAAAATTTAAAAAAAAATTTTTTTTTAATTTTTTTAAATTTTTAAAAAATTTCTATGCTTTATTTTTATTTAAATTTTTTAAAAAATTAAAAAAAAAATTTAAATTTGTTTCAATTTTTTAACAAAATTATTAAAAATTATTTATTTTTTAATTTTTTTAATTTTTAAATTTTTTTAAAATTATTTATATTTTTTAATTTTTTTAATTTTTTAATTTTATAATTTTTAAAATTTTTTTTTAATTTTTAAATTTTTTTTTAAATTTTTAAATTTTTTTTTTAATTTTTAAAATTTTTATAAATTTTTTTTTAAAATTTTTATTTTAATTTTTTTTTAATTTTTAAATTTTTTTTTTAAATTATTTATATGCTTTTAATTTTTTTAATTTAAATTTTTTTAATTTTTAAATTTTTTTTAACTTTAAATTTTTTTTTTAATTTTAAAATTTTTTTTTAAATTTTAAAATTTTTTTTTAATTTTTAAATTTTTTTTTTAATTTTTAAATTTCTATTTTAATTTTTTTTTAATTTTTTATTTTTTTTATTTTTTTTTAAATTATTTATATTTTTTTAATTTTTTAATTTTTTTAATTTTTTTAATTTTTAATTTTTTTTTAATTTTAAAATTATTTTTTTTTAATTTTTATTTTTTTTAATTTTTTTTTTAATTTTTAAAATTTTCTTAAACCTTTTTTTTTTAATTTTTCAAACAAATTTTTTTAATTTTTTTAAAATTTTTTTTTAAATTTTTATATTTTTTTTTATATTTTTTTTAAATTATAATTTTTTTATTTAAAAAAATGTTTTTTAATTTTTTTCCTTTCATTTTAATTTTTTTAATTTTTTTTTTAAATTTTCTTATAATTTTTTTTAATTTTAAAAATTTAAAAATTTTTTTTTTTTAATTTTTTAAAATTTTTTTTAATTTTAAAAATTTTTTAAAATTTTTTTTTAATTTTTAAAATTTTTTAAAAATTTTTAAAAAATTTCTTTGCTTTATTTTTATTTAAATTTTTTTAAAAAATTTAAATTTTTTTTTAAATTTGTTTCAATTTTTTAAGAAAATTAAAAAAAATTATTTATTTTTTAATTTTTTTCTATATTTTTTAATTTTTTTAATTTTTTTAATTTAAAATTTTTTTTATTTTTTTTTTAATTTTGGAAAATTTTTCTAAATTTTTTTAAAATTTTTTAAAAATTTTTTTTAAATTTTTTTAAAAGTATTATTTTTTTATTTCAAAAATGTTTTTTAATTTTTTTTAATTTTTTCAAATTTTTAATTTTTTTTTTAAATTTTAAAATTTTTAAAATTTTTTTTTAAAATTTATTTTAAATTTTAAATTTTTTTTTAATTTTTAAAATTTTTTATCATTTTTTTTTTAATTTTTGAAAATTTTCTTAAAACTTTTTTTTTAATTTTTTAAACAAATTTTTTTAATTTTTTAAAATTTTTTAAAATTTTTATTTTTTTTTAAATTATAATTTTTTTATTTCAAAAAATGTTTTTTAATTTTTTTTCTTTTATTTTAATTTTTTTAATTTTTTTTTAAATTTTCTTATAATTTTTTTTAATTTTAAAATTTTTAAAAAATTTTTTTTTAATTTTTTAAAATTTTTTTTAATTTTAAAAATTTTTAAAATTTTTTTTTTAATTTTTTAAAATTTTTTAAATTTTTTAAAAAATTTCTTTGCTTTATTTTTATTTAAATTTTTTAAAAAAATTTAAATTTTTTTTAAATTGTTTCAATTTTTAAGAAAATTAAAAAAATTTATTTATTTTTTAATTTTTTTCTATATTTTTTAATTTTTTTAATTTTTTTAATTTAAAATTTTTTTTATTTTTTTTTTAATTTTGGAAAATTTTTCTAAATTTTTTTAAAATTTTTTTAAATTTTTTTAAAATTTTTTTAAAAGTATTATTTTTTTATTTCAAAATTGTTTTTTATTTTTTTTTTAATTTTTTCAAATTTTTAATTTTTTTAATTTTTAAAATTTTTTAAAATTTTTTTTTTAAATTTTTTTTAAATTTTAAAATTTTTTTTTAATTTTTAAAATTTTTTAAAATTTTTTTTTTAATTTTTGAAAATTGTCTTAAAACTTTTTTTTTAATTTTTTAAACAAATTTTTTTAATTTTTTAAAATTTTTTAAAATTTTTTATTTTTTTTTTTAAATTATAATTTTTTTATTTCAAAAAATGTTTTTTAATTTTTTTTCTTTTATTTTAATTTTTTTAATTTTTTAATTTTTTCAATTTTTTTAAAATTTTCTTATAATTTTTTTTAATTTATAAAATTTAAAAAAAATTTTTTTTTAATTTTTTAAAATTTTTAAAAAATTTCTATGCTTTATTTTTATTTAAATTTTATAAAAAATTAAAACAAAATTTTAAAAATTTGTTTCAATTTTTTAACAAAATTATTAAAAAATATTTATTTTTTAATTTTTTTAATTTTTAAATTTTTTTAAAATTATT
Source organism: Andrena cerasifolii (assembly GCF_050908995.1). Lineage (NCBI taxonomy): Eukaryota > Metazoa > Arthropoda > Insecta > Hymenoptera > Andrenidae > Andrena > Andrena cerasifolii. The sequence goes on along the minus strand of NW_027487192.1, from coordinate 13,940 downwards.
TATATTTTTTAATTTTTTTAATTTTTTAATTTTTTAAATTTTAAATTTTTTTTTAATTTTTAAATTTTTTTTTAAATTTTTAAATTTTTTTTTTAATTTTTAAAATTTTTTTTAAATTTTTATTTTAATTTTTTTAAATTTTTAAATCCTTTTTTATTTTTTTTAAATTATTTATATTTTAATTTTTTTAATTTTTTAAATTTTTTTTTTAAATTTTCTTATAATTTTTTTTAATTTTTTAAATTTTTTTAAAACTATTTTTTATTTTTTTTTAATTTTTGAAAATTTTTCTAATTTTTTTTTAATTTTTTTAAAAGTATAATTTTTTTATTTCAAAAATGTTTTTTAAAATTTTTTAAAATTTTTATTTTATTTTTTTTTTAATTTTTAAATTTTTTTTATTTTTTTTAAAATTATTTATATTTTTTATTTTTTTAAATTTTTTTAAATTTTTTAATTTTTAATTTTTTTTTAATTTTAAAATTAATTTTTTTTAATTTTTAAAATTTGTTTCAATTTTTTAACAAAATTATTAAAAATTATTTATTTTTTAATTTTTTTAATTTTTAAATTTTTTTAAAATTATTTATATTTTTTAATTTTTTAATTTTTTTAATTTTTTTAATTTTTAAATTTTTTTTTTAATCTTTAAATTTTTTTTTATTTTTTTTTTAATTTTTGAAATTTTTTCTAAATTTTTTTAAAATTTTTTTAAAAGTATTATTTTTTATTTCAAAAATGTTTTTAATTTTTTTTAATGTTTTCAAATTTTTAAATTTTTTTTAAATTTTCTTATATTTTTTTTTAATTTTAAAAAATTTTTTAAAATTTTTTAAAAATTTTTTAAAATTTTTTAAAAAAATTTTTTAAAATTTTTTTCAAAATTTTTATTTTAATTTTTTTGTTTAATTTTTTTTTTAAATTATTTATATTCTTTTAATTTTTTTAATTTAATTTTTTTTAATTTTTAAGTTTTTTTTAATATCTAAAATTTTTTTTTTATTTTTTAAATTTTTTTTTTTAATTTTTTTAAAAGTATTATTTTTTATTTCAAAAATGTTTTTTAATTTTTTAAAATTTTTTTTAATTTTAATTTTTTTTTCAATTTTTTTTTTAAGTTTTAAAATTTTCTTAAACCTTTTTTTTTAATTTTTCAAACAAATTTTTTTAATTTTTTCAATTTTTTTTAAATTTTCTTATAATTTTTTTTAATTTTTAAAATTTAAAAAAAAATTTTTTTTTAATTTTTTTAAATTTTTAAAAAATTTCTATGCTTTATTTTTATTTAAATTTTTTAAAAAATTAAAAAAAATTTTAAATTTGTTTCAATTTTTTAACAAAATTATTAAAAATTATTTATTTTTTAATTTTTTTAATTTTTAATTTTTTTTAAAATTATTTATATTTTTAATTTTTTTAATTTTTTTAATTTTTTTAATTTTTAAATTTTTTTTTTAATTTTTAAATTTTTTTTTAATTTTTGAAAATTTTTCTAAATTTTTTTAAAATTTTTTTAAAAGTATTATTTTTTATTTCAAAAATGTTTTTAATTTTTTTTAATGTTTTCAAATTTTTAAATTTTTTTTAAATTTTCTTATATTTTTTTTTAATTTTTAAAAATTTTTTAAAATTTTTTAAAAATTTTCTAAAATTTTTTAAAAAAAAATTTTTTAAATTTTTTTTCAAATTTTTATTTTAATTTTTTTGTTTAATTTTTAATTTTTTTTAAAATTATTTATATTCTTTTAATTTTTTTAATTTAATTTTTTTTAATTTTTAAATTTTTTTTAATATCTAAAATTTTTTTTTTATTTTTTAAATTTTTTTTTTTTAATTTTTGAAAATTTTTCTAATTTTTTTTTAATTTTTTTTAAAAGTATTATTTTTTATTTCAAAAATGTTTTTTAATTTTTTAAAATTTTTTTTAATTTTAATTTTTTTTTCAATTTTTTTTTTAATTTTTAAAATTTTCTTAAACCTTTTTTTTTAATTTTTCAAACAAATTTTTTTAATTTTTTCAATTTTTTTTAAATTTTCTTATAATTTTTTTTAATTTTAAAAATTTTAAAAAATTTTTTTTTTTAATTTTTTAAAATTTTTTTTAATTTTAAAAATTTTTTAAAATTGTTTTTTTTAATTTTTTAAATTTTTTTTAAATTTTTAAAAAATTTCTTTGCTTTATTTTTATTTAAATTTTTTTAAAAAATTTAATTTTTTTTTAAATTTGTTTCAATTTTTTAAGAAAATTAAAAAAATTTATTTATTTTTTAATTTTTTCTATATTTTTTAATTTTTTTAATTTTTTTAATTTAAAATTTTTTTATTTTTTTTTTAATTTTGGAAAATTTTTCTAAATTTTTTTAAAATTTTTTTAAATTTTTTTAAAATTTTTTTAAAAGTATTATTTTTTTATTTCAAAATGTTTTTTAATTTTTTTTAATTTTTTCAAATTTTTAATTTTTTTTTAATTTTTAAAATTTTTTAAAATTTTTTTTTTAATTTTTTTAAATTTTAAATTTTTTTTTAATTTTTAAATTTTTTTTTATTTTTTTTTTAATTTTTGAAAATTTTTCTAAATTTTTTTAAAATTTTTTTAAAAGTATTATTTTTTTATTTCAAAAATGTTTTTAATTTTTTTTAATGTTTTCAAATTTTTAAATTTTTTTTTAAATTTTCTTATATTTTTTTTTAATTTTCAAAAATTTTTTAAAATTTTTTAAAATTTTTTAAAATTTTTTAAAAAATTTTTTTTAAAATTTTTTTTAAAATTTTTATTTTAATTTTTTTGTTTAATTTTTAATTTTTTTTTAAATTATTTATATTCTTTTTAATTTTTTTAATTTAATTTTTTTTAATTTTTAAATTTTTTTTAATATCTAAAATTTTTTTTTATTTTTTAAATTTTTTTTTTTTTTTTAATTTTTGAAAATTTTTCTAATTTTTTTAAAATTTTTTTAAAAGTATTATTTTTTATTTCAAAAATGTTTTTTAATTTTTTTAAATTTTTTTTAATTTTAATTTTTTTTTCAATTTTTTTTTTAATTTTTAAAATTTTCTTAAACCTTTTTTTTTTAATTTTTCAAACAAATTTTTTTAATTTTTTCAATTTTTTTTAAATTTTCTTATAATTTTTTTTAATTTTAAAATTTAAAAAAAAATTTTTTTTTAATTTTTTAAAATTTTTAAAAAATTTCTATGCTTTATTTTTATTTAAATTTTTTAAAAATTAAAAAAAAATTTAAATTTGTTTCAATTTTTTAACAAAATTATTAAAAATTATTTATTTTTTAATTTTTTTAATTTTTAAATTTTTTTAAAATTATTTATATTTTTTAATTTTTTTAATTTTTTTAATTTAATTTTTTTTTTAATTTTTAAATTTTTTTTTAACTTTAAAATTTTTTTTTAATTTTAAATTTTTTTTTAAATTTTAAATTTTTTTTTAATTTTTAAATTTTTTTTTAATTTTTAAATTTCTATTTTAATTTTTTTTTAATTTTTTATTTTTTTTTTAAATTATTTATATTTTTTAATTTTTTTAATTTTTTTAATTTTTTTAATTTTTAATTTTTTTAATTTTAAAATTATTTTTTTTTAATTTTTAAAAATTTTTTTTATTTTTTTTTTAATTTTTTTTTTTTAATTTTTTTTTTAATTTTTAAAATTTTCTTAAACCTTTTTTTTAATTTTTCAAACAAATTTTTTTAATTTTTTTAAAATTTTTTTTTAAATTTTTATATTTTTTTTTTAAATTATAATTTTTTTATTTGAAAAAATGTTTTTTAATTTTTTTCCTTTCATTTTAATTTTTTTAATTTTTTTTTAAATTTTCTTATAATTTTTTTTAATTTTAAAAATTTTAAAAAATTTTTTTTTTTAATTTTTTTAAATTTTTTAAAAAATTTCTTTGCTTTATTTTTATTTAAATTTTTTTAAAAAATTTAAATTTTTTTTAAATTTGTTTCAATTTTTTAAGAAAATTAAAAAAATTTATTTATTTTTTAATTTTTTTCTATATTTTTTAATTTTTTAATTTTTTTAATTTAAAATTTTTTTTATTTTTTTTTTAATTTTGGAAAATTTTTCTAAATTTTTTTAAAATTTTTTTAAATTTTTTTAAAATTTTTTTAAAAGTATTATTTTTTCATTTCAAAAATGTTTTTTAATTTTTTTTTAATTTTTTCAAATTTTTAATTTTTTTTTTAATTTTTAAAATTTTTTAAAATTTTTTTAAAATTTTAAATTTTTTTTAATTTTTAAAATTTTTTAAAATTTTTTTTTTAATTTTTGAAAATTTTCTTAAAACTTTTTTTTTAATTTTTTAAACAAATTTTTTTAATTTTTTAAAATTTTTTAAAATTTTTTAATTTTTTTTAAATTATAATTTTTTTATTTCAAAAAATGTTTTTTAATTTTTTTTCTTTTATTTTAATTTTTGAAATTTTTTTAATTTTCTTTTTTTTTTAAATTTTCTTATAATTTTTTTTAATTTTTAAAATTTAAAAAAAATTTTTTTTAATTTTTTAAATTGTTTTAAAATTTTTTTTATTTTTTTTAATTTTTGAAAATTTTTCTAATTTTTTTTAATTTTTTAAAAGTATAATTTTTTTATTTCAAAAATGTTTTTTAAATTTTTTTTTATTTTTTTTTAATTTTTAAAAAAAAAATTTTAAATTTTTATTTTATTTTTTTTTTTAATTTTTAAATTTTCTTCTATTTCTTTTAAAAATTATTTATATTTTTTAATTTTTTAAATTTTAAATTTTTTTTAATTTTTTAAATTTTTAAAGTTTTTTTTAATTTTTAACTTTTTTTTAATTTTTAAATTTTTTTTTATTTTTTTTTTAATTTTTTAAAAGTATTATTTTTTTATTTCAAAAATGTTTTTTAATTTTTTTTTAATTTTTTCAAATTTTTAATTTTTTTTTTAAATTGTCTTATAATTTTTTTTTTAATTTTTAATTTTATTTTAAAAATTTTATTTTAATTTTTTTAAATTTTAATTTTTTTTTTATTTTTTTTTAAATTATTTATATTTTTTAATTTTTTAATTTTTTTTAATTTAAAAATTCTTTTTTTAATTTTAAAATTATTTTTTTTAATTTTTAAATTTTTTTTATATTTTTTTTTAATTTTTTAAATTTTTTTTAAAATTATAATTTTTTTATTTAAAAAACGTTTTTAATTTTTTTAAAATTTTTCCTTTTATTTTAATTTTTTAAATTTTCTTATAATTTTTTTTTAATTTTTAAAATTTTTTTAAAATTTTTTTTTATTTTTTTTTAATTTTTGAAAATTTTTCTAAATTTTTTTTAAATTTTTTAAAATTTTTTTTAAATTTTTTTAAAAGTATTATTTTTTTATTTCAAAATTGTTTTTTAATTTTTTTTTAATTTTTTCAAATTTTTAATTTTTTTTTAATTTTTAAAATTTTTAAAAATTTTTTTTAAAATTTTTTTTAAATTTTAAATTTTTTTTTAATTTTTAAAATGTTTTAAATTTTTTTTTTAATTTTTGAAAATTGTCTTAAAACTTTTTTTTAATTTTTTAAACAAATTTTTTTAATTTTTTAAAATTTTTTAAAATTTTTTATTTTTTTTTTAAATTATAATTTTTTTATTTCAAAAAAATGTTTTTTAATTTTTTTCTTTTATTTTAATTTTTTTAATTTTTTTAATTTTTTTAATTTTTTAATTTTTTTAATTTTTTCAATTTTTTTAAAATTTTCTTATAATTTTTTTAATTTTTAAAATTTAAAAAAGAAAATTTTTTTTAATTTTTTAAAATTTTTAAAAAATTTCTATGCTTTATTTTTATTTAAATTTTATAAAAAATTAAAACAAAATTTTTAAAATTTGTTTCAATTTTTTAACAAAATATAAAAATATTTAAATATTTATTAATTTTTTTAATTTTTAAATTTTTTTAAAATTATTTATATTTTTTATATTTTTTAATTTTTTTAATTTTTTTAAATTTAAAATTTTTTTTTTAATTTTTAAATTTTTTTTTTAAATTTTTAAATTTTTTTTTTAATTTTTAAAATTTTTTTAAATTTTTATTTTAATTTTTTTAAATTTTTAAATCCTTTTTTATTTTTTTTAAATTATTTATATTTTTAATTTTTTTAATTTTTTAAATTTTTTTTTTAAATTTTCTTATAATTTTTTTTAATTTTTAAAATTTTTTTAAAACTATTTTTTTTTTTTTTTTAATTTTGAAAATTTTTCTAATTTTTTTTAAATTTTTTTAAAAGTATAATTTTTTTATTTTCAAAAATGTTTTTTAAAATTTTTTTAAATTTTTATTTTATTTTTTTTCTAATTTTTAAATTTTTTTTATTTTTTTTAAAATTATTTATATTTTTTAATTTTTAAAATTTTTTTAATTTTTTTAATTTTTAATTTTTTTTTAATTTTAAAATTAATTTTTTTTAATTTTTAAAATTTGTTTCAATTTTTTAACAAAATTATTAAAAATTATTTATTTTTTAATTTTTTTAATTTTAAATTTTTTAAAATTATTTATATTTTTTAATTTTTTTAATTTTTTTAATTTAATTTTTTTTTTAATTTTTAAATTTTTTTTAACTTTAAAATTTTTTTTTAATTTTAAAATTTTTTTTTAAATTTAAAAATTTTTTTTTAATTTTTAAATTTTTTTTTTAATTTTTAAATTTCTATTTTAATTTTTTTTTAATTTTTTATTTTTTTTATTTTTTTTTAAATTATTTATATTTTTTAATTTTTTTAATTTTTTTAATTTTTTTAATTTTTAATTTTTTTTAATTTTAAAATTATTTTTTTTTAATTTTTAAATTTTTTTTTATTTTTTTTTTTAATTTTTTTTTTTTAATTTTTTTTTTAATTTTTAAAATTTTCTTAAACCTTTTTTTTAATTTTTCAAACAAATTTTTTTAATTTTTTTAAAATTTTTTTTTAAATTTTTATTTATTTTTTTTTTTTAAATTACAATTTTTTTATTTAAAAAAATGTTTTTTAATTTTTTTCCTTTCATTTTAATTTTTTTAATTTTTTTTAAATTTTCTTATAATTTTTTTTAATTTTAAAAATTTTTTAAAAATTTTTTTTAATTTTAAAAATTTTTTAAAATTTTTTTTTTTAATTTTTTAAAATTTTTTAAATTTTTCAAAAATTTCTTTGCTTTATTTTTATTTAAATTTTTTTAAAAAATTTAAATTTTTTTTTAAATTTGTTTCAATTTTTTAAGAAAATTAAAAAAATTTATTTATTTTTTAATTTTTTTCTATATTTTTAATTTTTTTAATTTTTTTAATTTAATTTTTTTTATTTTTTTTTCAATTTTGGAAAATTTTTCTAAATATTTTTTTAAAATTTTTTAAAATTTTTTTAAATTTTTTTAAAAGTATTATTTTTTTATTTCAAAAATGTTTTTTAATTTTTTTTTAATTTTTTCAAATTTTTAATTTTTTTTTTAATTTTTAAAATTTTTAAAAATTTTTTTTTAAATTTTTTTTAAATTTTAAATTTTTTTTAATTTTTAAAATTTTTTTTAATTTTTTTTTAATTTTAGAAAATTTTCTTAAAACTTTTTTTTAATTTTTTAAACAATTTTTTTTAATTTTTTAAAATTTTTTAAAATTTTTTATTTTTTTTTAAATTATAATTTTTTTATTTCAAAAAATGTTTTTTAATTTTTTTTCTTTTATTTTAATTTTTTAAATTTTTTTCATTTTTTCAATTTTTTTTAAATTTTCTTATAATTTTTTTTAATTTTTAAAATTTAAAAAAAAATTTTTTTTAATTTTTGAAAATTTTTCTAATTTTTTTTTAATTTTTTAAAAGTATAATTTTTTTATTTCAAAAATGTTTTTTAAATTTTTTTTTATTTTTTTTTAATTTTTAAAAAAAAATTTAAAATTTTTATTTTAATTTTTTTTAATTTTTAAATTTTCTTCTATTTCTTTTAGAAATTATTTATATATTTTAATTTTTTAAATTTTAAAATTTTTTTTAATTTTTTAAATTTTTAAAGTTTTTTTTAATTTTTAACTTTTTTTTAATTTTTAAAATTTTTTTTATTTTTTTTTTAATCTTTTTAAAAGTATTATTTTTTTATTTCAAAAATGTTTTTTAATTTTTTTTTAATTTTTTCAAATTTTTAATTTTTTTTTAAATTGTCTTATAATTTTTTTTTAATTTTTAATTTTATTTTAAAAATTTTATTTTAATTTTTTTTAATTTTTAAATTTTTTTTATTTTTTTTAAATTATTTATATTTTTTAATTTTTTAATTTTTTTTTAATTTAAAAATTCTTTTTTTAATTTTAAAATTATTTTTTTTAATTTTTAAATTTTTTTTATATTTTTTTTTTTAATTTTTTTAAAAGTATTATTTTTTTATTTCAAAAATGTTTTTTAAATTTTTTTTAAATTTTTTTAAATTTTTTTTAAAATTATAATTTTTTTATTTAAAAAAACGTTTTTTAATTTTTTTAAATTTTTTCCGTTTATTTTAATTTTTTAAATTTTCTTATAATTTTTTTTAATTTTTAAAATTTTTTTAAAATTTTTTTTTATTTTTTTTTAATTTTTGAAAATTTTTCTAAATTTTTTTTAAATTTTTTAAAATTTTTTTAAAATTTTTTTAAAAGTATTATTTTTTTATTTCAAAATTGTTTTTTAATTTTTTTTTAATTTTTTCAAATTTTTAATTTTTTTTTAATTTTTAAAATTTTTAAAAAAATTTTTTTAAAATTTTTTTTAAATTTTAAATTTTTTTTTTAATTTTTAAAATTTTTTTAAATTTTTTTTTAATTTTTGAAAATTGTCTTAAAACTTTTTTTTAATTTTTTAAACAAATTTTTTTAATTTTTTAAAATTTTTTAAAATTTTTTATTTTTTTTTAAATTATAATTTTTTTATTTCAAAAAATGTTTTTTAATTTTTTTTCTTTTATTTTAATTTTTTTAATTTTTTTAATTTTTTCAATTTTTTTAAAATTTTCTTATAATTTTTTTTAATTTTTAAAATTTAAAAAAATTTTTTTTTTTAATTTTTTAAAATTTTTTTTAATTTTAAAAATTTTTTAAAAATTTTTTTTTTAATTTTTTAAAATTTTTTTAAATTTTTTAAAAAATTTCTTTGCTTTATTTTTATTTAAATTTTTTTAAAAAATTTAATTTTTTTTTTAAATTTGTTTCAATTTTTTAAGAAAATTAAAAAAATTTATTTACTTTTTAATTTTTTTCTATATTTTTTAATTTTTTTAATTTTTTTAATTTAAAATTTTTTTTATTTTTTTTTAATTTTGGAAAATTTTTCTAAATTTTTTTAAAATTTTTCTAAATTTTTTTAAAATTTTTTAAAATTTTTTTAAAATTTTTTTAAAAGTATTATTTTTTTATTTCAAAAATGTTTTTTTAATTTTTTTTTAATTTTTTCAAATTTTTAATTTTTTTTTAATTTTTAAAATTTTTTAAAATTTTTTATTTTTTTTAAATTATAATTTTTTTATTTCAAAAAATGTTTTTTAATTTTTTTTCTTTTATTTTAATTTTTTTAATTTTTTTAATTTTTTCAATTTTTTTAAAATTTTCTTATAATTTTTTTTAATTTTTAAAATTTAAAAAAGAAAATTTTTTTTAATTTTTTAAAATTTTTAAAAAATTTCTATGCTTTATTTTTATTTAAATTTTATAAAAAATTAAAACAAAATTTTTAAAATTTGTTTCAATTTTTTAACAAAATTATTAAAAAATATTTATTTTTTAATTTTTTTAATTTTTAAATTTTTTTAAAATTATTTATATTTTTTATATTTTTTAATTTTTTTAATTTTTTTAAATTTTAAATTTTTTTTTTAATTTTTTTAAATTTTTAAATCCTTTTTTATTTTTTTAAATTATTTATATTTTTAATTTTTTTAATTTTTTAAATTTTTTTTTTAAATTTTCTTATAATTTTTTTTAATTTTTAAAATTTTTTTAAAACTATTTTTTATTTTTTTTTAATTTTTGAAAATTTTTCTAATTTTTTTAAAATTTTTTTAAAAGTATAATTTTTTTATTTCAAAAATGTTTTTTAAAATTTTTTTAAATTTTTATTTTATTTTTTTTTTAATTTTTAAATTTTTTTTATTTTTTTTAAAATTATTTATATTTTTTAATTTTTTAAATTTTTTTAATTTTTTTAATTTTTAATTTTTTTTTAATTTTAAAATTAATTTTTTTTAATTTTTAAAATTTGTTTCAATTTTTTAACAAAATTATTAAAAATTATTTATTTTTAAATTTTTTTAATTTTTAAATTTTTTTAAAATTATTTATATTTTTTAATTTTTTTAATTTTTTTAATATTTTTAATTTTTTTTTTTTTAATTTTTAAATTTTTTTTTTATTTTTTTTTTAATTTTTGAAAATTTTTCTAAATTTTTTTAAAATTTTTTTAAAAGTATTATTTTTTATTTCAAAAATGTTTTTAATTTTTTTTAATGTTTTCAAATTTTTAAATTTTTTTTAAATTTTCTTATATTTTTTTTTAATTTTTAAAAATTTTTTAAAATTTTTTAAAAATTTTTTAAAATTTTTTAAAAAAATTTTTTTAAATTTTTTTTAAAATTTTTATTCTAATTTTTTTGTTTAATTTTTAATTTTTTTTTTAAATTATTTATATTCTTTTAATTTTTTTAATTTAATTTTTTTTAATTTTTAAATTTTTTTTAATATCTAAAATTTTTTTTTTATTTTTAAAATTTTTTTTTTTTTTTAATTTTTGAAAATTTTTCTAATTTTTTTTAAATTTTTTTAAAAGTATTATTTTTTATTTCAAAAATGTTTTTTAATTTTTTTAAATTTTTTTTAATTTTAATTTTTTTTTCAATTTTTTTTTTAATTTTTAAAATTTTCTTAAACCTTTTTTTTTTAATTTTTCAAACAAATTTTTTTAATTTTTTCATTTTTTTTTAAATTTTCTTATAATTTTTTTTAATTTTTAAAATTTAAAAAAAATTTTTTTTTAATTTTTTAAAATTTTTAAAAAATTTCTATGCTTTATTTTTATTTAATTTTTTTAAAAAATTAAAAAAAAATTTTAAATTTGTTTCAATTTTTTAACAAAATTATTAAAAATTATTTATTTTTTAATTTTTTTAATTTTTAAATTTTTTTAAAATTATTTATATTTTTTAATTTTTTTAATTTTTTTAATTTTTTTAATTTTTAAAATTTTTTTTAATTTTTAAATTTTTTTTTAAATTTTTTAAATTTTTTTTAATTTTTATTTTAATTTTTTTTTAATTTTTAAATTTTTTTTTAAAATTATTTATATGCTTTTAATTTTTTTAATTTAAATTTTTTTTTAATTTTTAAATTTTTTTTTAACTTTAAAATTTTTTTTATTAATTTTAAAATTTTTTTTTTAAATTTTAAAATTTTTTTTTAATTTTTAAATTTTTTTTTTAATTTTTAAATTTCTATTTTAATTTTTTTTTAAATTTTTTATTTTTTTTATTTTTTTTTAAATTATTTATATTTTTTAATTTTTTTAATTTTTTTAATTTTTTCTAATTTTTAATTTTTTTTTAATTTTAAAATTATTTTTTTTTAATTTTTATTTTTTTTTAAATTTTTTTTTTAATATTTAAAATTTTCTTAAACCTTTTTTTTTAATTTTTCAAACAAATTTTTTAAATTTTTTTAAAATTTTTTTTTTTTATTTTTATTTTTTTTTTTAAATTATAATTTTTTTATTTTTAAAAAAATGTTTTTTAATTTTTTTCCTTTCATTTTAATTTTTTTAATTTTTTTTTAAATTTTCTTATAATTTTTTTTAATTTTAAAAATTTTAAAAAAATTTTTTTTTTAATTTTTTAAATTTTTTTTTAATTTTAAAAATTTAAAAAATTTTTTTTTTTAATTTTTTAAAATTTTTTTAAATTTTTTAAAAAATTTCTTTGCTTTATTTTTATTTAAATTTTTTTAAAAAATTTAAATTTTTTTTTAAATTTGTTTCAATTTTTTAAGAAAATTAAAAAAAATTATTTATTTTTTAATTTTTTTCTATATTTTTTAATTTTTTTAATTTTTTTAATTTAAAATTTTTTTATTTTTTTTTTAATTTTGGAAAATTTTTCTAAATTTTTTTAAAATTTTTTTAAATTTTTTTAAAATTTTTTTAAAAGTATTATTTTTTTATTTCAAAAATGTTTTTTAATTTTTTTTTAATTTTTTCAAATTTTTAATTTTTTTTTTAATTTTTAAAATTTTTAAAAATTTTTTTTAAATTTTAAATTTTTTTTTAATTTTTAAAATTTTTTTAAATTTTTTTTTTAATTTTTGAAAATTTTCTTTAAACTTTTTTTTTAATTTTTTAAACAAATTTTTTTAATTTTTTAAAATTTTTTAAAATTTTTTATTTTTTTTTAAATTATAATTTTTTTATTTCAAAAAATGTTTTTTAATTTTTTTTCTTTTATTTTAATTTTTTAAATTTTTTTAATTTTTTCAATTTTTTTTAAATTTTCTTATAATTTTTTTTAATTTTTAAAATTTAAAAAAAAAATTTTTTAATTTTTTAATTTTTGAAAATTTTTCTAATTTTTTTTTAATTTTTTAAAAGTATAATTTTTTTATTTCAAAAATGTTTTTTAAATTTTTTTTTATTTTTTTTTAATTTTTAAAAAAAATTTTAAATTTTTATTTTAATTTTTTTTTTAATTTTTAAATTTTCTTCTATTTCTTTTAAAAATTATTTATATTTTTTAATTTTTTAAATTTTAAATTTTTTTTTAATTTTTTAAATTTTTAAAGTTTTTTTTAATTTTTAACTTTTTTTTTAATTTTTAAATTTTTTTTTATTTTTTTTTTAATTTTTTTAAAAGTATAATTTTTTTATTTCAAAAATGTTTTTTAAAATTTTTTTAAATTTTTATTTTATTTTTTTTTTAATTTTTAAATTTTTTTTATTTTTTTAAAAATTATTTATATTTTTTAATTTTTTTAATTTTTTTAATATTTTTAATTTTTAAATTTTTTTTTTATTTTTTTTTTAATTTTTGAAAATTTTTCTAAATTTTTTTAAAATTTTTTTAAAAGTATTATTTTTTATTTCAAAAATGTTTTTAATTTTTTTTAATGTTTTCAAATTTTTAAATTTTTTTTAAATTTTCTTATATTTTTTTTTAATTTTTAAAAATTTTTTAAAATTTTTTAAAAATTTTTTAAAATTTTTTAAAAAAATTTTTTTAAATTTTTTTTAAAATTTTTATTCTAATTTTTTTGTTTAATTTTTAATTTTTTTTTAAATTATTTATATTCTTTTAATTTTTTTAATTTAATTTTTTTTAATTTTTAAATTTTTTTTAATATCTAAAATTTTTTTTTTATTTTTAAAATTTTTTTTTTTTTTTAATTTTTGAAAATTTTTCTAATTTTTTTTTAATTTTTTTAAAAGTATTATTTTTTATTTCAAAAATGTTTTTTAATTTTTTTAAATTTTTTTTAATTTTAATTTTTTTTTTTCAATTTTTTTTTTAATTTTTAAAATTTTCTTAAACCTTTTTTTTAATTTTTCAAACAAATTTTTTTAATTTTTTCAATTTTTTTTAAATTTTCTTATAATTTTTTTTAATTTTTAAAATTTAAAAAAATTTTTTTTTTTAATTTTTTAAAATTTTTAAAAAATTTCTATGCTTTATTTTTATTTAATTTTTTTAAAAAATTAAAAAAAAAATTTAAATTTGTTTCAATTTTTTAACAAAATTATTAAAAATTATTTATTTTTTAATTTTTTTAATTTTTAAATTTTTTAAAATTATTTATATTTTTTAATTTTTTTAATTTTTTTAATTTTTTTAATTTTTTTAATTTTTAAAATTTTTTTTTAATTTTTAAATTTTTTTTTAAATTTTTAAATTTTTTTTTTAATTTTTAAAATTTTTAAAAATTTTTTTTAAAATTT
>NW_027487191.1:0-16996 GCF_050908995.1 Andrena cerasifolii | reverse complement strand
CAAAGAGCGAGAAGTGGCGCAAGTGTTTCGAGACAGTGACTGTTTAACGAAGAGACGCAGAATTCTCGAACGCCTCTTGAAAGGCCTGCGCCTCTTAATTGCAACTTTAAGGCGATGCCTTTGAAGCTGAAATTTAGTATACCTCTTTCCACTTCATGTTCTCCTGATATATTGGCCAAAATCTAGCGAAAATTTTCAGAATGCACAGAATTGGGCTTTGTAACAGGAGAACATGCCGTCGAAAGAGATGGCACAAAGTAACGTCTCCGGAGAGCAAATCAAAGAGCGAGAAGTGGCGCAAGTGTTTCGAGACAGTGACTGTTTCACGAAGAGACGCAGAATTTTCGAACGCCTCTTGAAAGGCCTGCGCCTCTTATTTGCAACTTTAAGGCGATGCCTTTGAAGCTGAAATTTAGTATACCTCTTTCCACTTCATGTTCTCCTGATATATTGGCCAAAATCTGGCGAAAATTTTCAGAATGCACAGAATTGGGCGTTGTAACAGGAGAACATGCCGTCGAAAGAGATGGCACAAAGTAACGTCTCCGGAGAGCAATTCAGAGAGCGAGAAGTGGCGCAAGTGTTTCGAGACAGTGACTGTTTAACGAAGAGACGCAGAATTTTCGAACGCCTCTTGAAAGGCCTGCGCCTCTTAATTGCTACTTTAAGGCGATGCCTTTGAAGCTGAAATTTAGTATACCTCTTTCCACTTCAAGTTCTCCTGATATATTGGCCAAAATCTGGCGAAAATTTTCAGAATGCACAGAATTGGGCTTTGTAACAGGAGAACATGCCGTCGAAAGAGATGGCACAAAGTAACGTCTCCGGAGAGCAATTCAAAGAGCGAGAAGTGGCGCAAGTGTTTCGAGACAGTGACTGTTTAACGAAGAGACGCAGAATTTTCGAACGCCTCTTGAAAGGCCTGCGCCTCTTAATTGCTACTTTAAGGCGATGCCTTTGAAGCTGAAATTTAGTATACCTCTTTCCACTTCAAGTTCTCCTGATATATTGGCCAAAATCTGGCGAAAATTTTCAGAATGCACAGAATTGGGCTTTGTAACAGGAGAACATGCCGTCGAAAGAGATGGCACAAAGTAACGTCTCCGGAGAGCAAATCAAAGAGCGAGAAGTGGCGCAAGTGTTTCGAGACAGTGACTGTTTAACGAAGAGACGCAGAATTCTCGAACGCCTCTTTAAAGGCCTGCGCCTCCTAATTGCAAATTTAAGGCGATGCCTTTGAAGCTGAAATTTAGTATACCTCTATCCACTTCATGTTCTCCTGATATATTGGCCAAAATCTAGCAAAAATTTTCAGAATGCACAGAATTGGGCTTTGTAACAGGAGAATATGCCGTCGAAAGAGATGGCACAATGTAACGTCTCCGGAGAGCAAATCAAAGAGCGAGATGTGGCGCAGATGTTTCGAGACAGTGACTGTTTAACGAAGAGTCGCAGAATTTTCGAACGCCTCTTGAAAGGCCTGCGCCTCCTAATTGCAAATTTAAGGCGATGCCTTTGAAGCTGAAATTTAGTATACCTCTTTCCACTTCATGTCGTCCTGATATATTGGCCAAAATCTAGCGAAAATTTTCAGAATGCACAACATTGGGCTTTGTAACAGGCAAACTTGCCGTCGAAAGAGATGGCACAAAGTAACGTCTCCGGAGAGCAAATCAAGGAGCGAGAAGTGGCGCAAGTGTTTCGAGACAGTGACTGTTTAACGAAGAGACGCAGAATTTTCTAACGCATCTTGAAAGGCCTGCGCCTCGTAATTACAAGTTTAAGGCGATGCCTTTGAAGCTGAAATTTAGTATACCCCTTTCCACTTCATGTTCTCCTGATATATTGGCCAAAATCTGCCGAAAATTTTCAGAATCCACAGAATTGGGCTTTGTAACAGGAGAACATGCCGTCGAAAGAGATGGCACAAAGTAACGTCTCCGGAGAGCAAATCAAAAAGCGAGAAGTGGCGCAGATGTTTCGAGACAGTGACTGTTTCACGAAGAGACGCAGAATTTTCGAACGCCTCTTGAAAGGCCTGCGCCTCTTATTTGCAACTTTAAGGCGATGCCTTTGAAGCTGAAATTTAGTATACTTCTTTCCACTTCATGTTCTCCTGATATATTGGCCAAAATCTGGCGAAAATTTTCAGAATGCACAGAATTGGGCGTTGTAACAGGAGAACATGCCGTCGAAAGAGATGGCACAAAGTAACGTCTCCGGAGAGCAAATCAAAAAGCGCGATGTGGCGCAGATGTTTCGAGACAGTGACTGATTAACGAAGAGACGCAGAATTTTCGAACGCCTCTTGAAAGGCCTGCGCCTCCTAATTGCAAATTTAAGGCGATGCCTTTGAAGCTGAAATTTAGTATACTTCTTTCCACTTCATGTTCTCCTGATATATTGGCCAAAATCTGGCGAAAATTTTCAGAATGCACAGAATTGGGCTTTGTAACAGGAGAACATGCCGTCGAAAGAGATGGCACAAAGTAACGTCTCCGGAGAGCAAATCAAAGAGCGAGAAGTGGCGCAAGTGTTTCGAGACAGTGACTGTTTAACGAAGAGACGCAGAATTCTCGAACGCCTCTTGAAAGGCCTGCGCCTCCTAATTGCAAATTTAAGGCGATGCCTTTGAAGCTGAAATTTAGTATACCTCTATCCACTTCATGTTCTCCTGATATATTGGCCAAAATCTAGCAAAAATTTTCAGAATGCACAGAATTGGGCTTTGTAACAGGAGAACATGCCGTCGAAAGAGATGGCACAATGTAACGTCTCCGGAGAGCAAATCAAAGAGCGAGATGTGGCGCAGATGTTTCGAGACAGTGACTGTTTAACGAAGAGTCGCAGAAGTTTCGAACGCCTCTTGAAAGGCCTGCGCCTCCTAATTGCAAATTTAAGGCGATGCCTTTGAAGCTGAAATTTAGTATACCTCTTTCCACTTCATGTCCTCCTGATATATTGGCCAAAATCTAGCGAAAATTTTCAGAATGCACAACATTGGGCTTTGTAACAGGCAAACTTGCCGTCGAAAGAGATGGCACAAAGTAACGTCTCCGGAGAGCAAATCAAGGAGCGAGAAGTGGCGCAAGTGTTTCGAGACAGTGACTGTTTAACGAAGAGACGCAGAATTTTCTAACGCATCTTGAAAGGCCTGCGCCTCGTAATTACAAGTTTAAGGCGATGCCTTTGAAGCTGAAATTTAGTATACCCCTTTCCACTTCATGTTCTCCTGATATATTGGCCAAAATCTGCCGAAAATTTTCAGAATCCACAGAATTGGGCTTTGTAACAGGAGAACATGCCGTCGAAAGAGATGGCACAAAGTAACGTCTCCGGAGAGCAAATCAAAGAGCGAGAAGTGGCGCAAGTGTTTCGAGACAGTGACTGTTTAACGAAGAGACGCAGAATTCTCGAACGCCTCTTGAAAGGCCTGCGCCTCTTAATTGCAACTTTAAGGCGATGCCTTTGAAGCTGAAATTTAGTATACCTCTTTCCACTTCATGTTCTCCTGATATATTGGCCAAAATCTAGCGAAAATTTTCAGAATGCACAGAATTGGGCTTTGTAACAGGAGAACATGCCGTCGAAAGAGATGGCACAAAGTAACGTCTCCGGAGAGCAAATCAAAGAGCGAGAAGTGGCGCAAGTGTTTCGAGACAGTGACTGTTTCACGAAGAGACGCAGAATTTTCGAACGCCTCTTGAAAGGCCTGCGCCTCTTATTTGCAACTTTAAGGCGATGCCTTTGAAGCTGAAATTTAGTATACCTCTTTCCACTTCATGTTCTCCTGATATATTGGCCAAAATCTGGCGAAAATTTTCAGAATGCACAGAATTGGGCGTTGTAACAGGAGAACATGCCGTCGAAAGAGATGGCACAAAGTAACGTCTCCGGAGAGCAATTCAGAGAGCGAGAAGTGGCGCAAGTGTTTCGAGACAGTGACTGTTTAACGAAGAGACGCAGAATTTTCGAACGCCTCTTGAAAGGCCTGCGCCTCTTAATTGCTACTTTAAGGCGATGCCTTTGAAGCTGAAATTTAGTATACCTCTTTCCACTTCAAGTTCTCCTGATATATTGGCCAAAATCTGGCGAAAATTTTCAGAATGCACAGAATTGGGCTTTGTAACAGGAGAACATGCCGTCGAAAGAGATGGCACAAAGTAACGTCTCCGGAGAGCAATTCAAAGAGCGAGAAGTGGCGCAAGTGTTTCGAGACAGTGACTGTTTAACGAAGAGACGCAGAATTTTCGAACGCCTCTTGAAAGGCCTGCGCCTCTTAATTGCTACTTTAAGGCGATGCCTTTGAAGCTGAAATTTAGTATACCTCTTTCCACTTCAAGTTCTCCTGATATATTGGCCAAAATCTAGCAAAAATTTTCAGAATGCACAGAATTGGGCTTTGTAACAGGAGAATATGCCGTCGAAAGAGATGGCACAATGTAACGTCTCCGGAGAGCAAATCAAGGAGCGAGAAGTGGCGCAAGTGTTTCGAGACAGTGACTGTTTAACGAAGAGGCGCAGAATTTTCTAACGCATCTTGAAAGGCCTGCGCCTCGTAATTACAAGTTTAAGGCGATGCCTTTGAAGCTGAAATTTAGTATACCCCTTTCCACTTCATGTTCTCCTGATATATTGGCCAAAATCTGCCGAAAATTTTCAGAATCCACAGAATTGGGCTTTGTAACAGGAGAACATGCCGTCGAAAGAGATGGCACAAAGTAACGTCTCCGGAGAGCAAATCAAAAAGCGAGAAGTGGCGCAGATGTTTCGAGACAGTGACTGTTTCACGAAGAGACGCAGAATTTTCGAACGCCTCTTGAAAGGCCTGCGCCTCTTATTTGCAACTTTAAGGCGATGCCTTTGAAGCTGAAATTTAGTATACTTCTTTCCACTTCATGTTCTCCTGATATATTGGCCAAAATCTGGCGAAAATTTTCAGAATGCACAGAATTGGGCGTTGTAACAGGAGAACATGCCGTCGAAAGAGATGGCACAAAGTAACGTCTCCGGAGAGCAAATCAAAAAGCGCGATGTGGCGCAGATGTTTCGAGACAGTGACTGATTAAGGAAGAGACGCAGAATTTTCGAACGCCTCTTGAAAGGCCTGCGCCTCCTAATTGCAAATTTAAGGCGATGCCTTTGAAGCTGAAATTTAGTATACTTCTTTCCACTTCATGTTCTCCTGATATATTGGCCAAAATCTGGCGAAAATTTTCAGAATGCACAGAATTGGGCTTTGTAACAGGAGAACATGCCGTCGAAAGAGATGGCACAAAGTAACGTCTCCGGAGAGCAAATCAAAGAGCGAGAAGTGGCGCAAGTGTTTCGAGACAGTGACTGTTTAACGAAGAGACGCAGAATTCTCGAACGCCTCTTGAAAGGCCTGCGCCTCCTAATTGCAAATTTAAGGCGATGCCTTTGAAGCTGAAATTTAGTATACCTCTATCCACTTCATGTTCTCCTGATATATTGGCCAAAATCTAGCAAAAATTTTCAGAATGCACAGAATTGGGCTTTGTAACAGGAGAACATGCCGTCGAAAGAGATGGCACAATGTAACGTCTCCGGAGAGCAAATCAAAGAGCGAGATGTGGCGCAGATGTTTCGAGACAGTGACTGTTTAACGAAGAGTCGCAGAAGTTTCGAACGCCTCTTGAAAGGCCTGCGCCTCCTAATTGCAAATTTAAGGCGATGCCTTTGAAGCTGAAATTTAGTATACCTCTTTCCACTTCATGTCCCTCCTGATATATTGGCCAAAATCTAGCGAAAATTTTCAGAATGCACAACATTGGGCTTTGTAACAGGCAAACTTGCCGTCGAAAGAGATGGCACAAAGTAACGTCTCCGGAGAGCAAATCAAGGAGCGAGAAGTGGCGCAAGTGTTTCGAGACAGTGACTGTTTAACGAAGAGACGCAGAATTTTCTAACGCATCTTGAAAGGCCTGCGCCTCGTAATTACAAGTTTAAGGCGATGCCTTTGAAGCTGAAATTTAGTATACCCCTTTCCACTTCATGTTCTCCTGATATATTGGCCAAAATCTGCCGAAAATTTTCAGAATCCACAGAATTGGGCTTTGTAACAGGAGAACATGCCGTCGAAAGAGATGGCACAAAGTAACGTCTCCGGAGAGCAAATCAAAAAGCGAGAAGTGGCGCAAGTGTTTCGAGACAGTGACTGTTTAACGAAGAGACGCAGAATTCTCGAACGCCTCTTGAAAGGCCTGCGCCTCTTAATTGCAACTTTAAGGCGATGCCTTTGAAGCTGAAATTTAGTATACCTCTTTCCACTTCATGTTCTCCTGATATATTGGCCAAAATCTAGCGAAAATTTTCAGAATGCACAGAATTGGGCTTTGTAACAGGAGAACATGCCGTCGAAAGAGATGGCACAAAGTAACGTCTCCGGAGAGCAAATCAAAGAGCGAGAAGTGGCGCAAGTGTTTCGAGACAGTGACTGTTTCACGAAGAGGCGCAGAATTTTCGAACGCCTCTTGAAAGGCCTGCGCCTCTTATTTGCAACTTTAAGGCGATGCCTTTGAAGCTGAAATTTAGTATACCTCTTTCCACTTCATGTTCTCCTGATATATTGGCCAAAATCTGGCGAAAATTTTCAGAATGCACAGAATTGGGCGTTGTAACAGGAGAACATGCCGTCGAAAGAGATGGCACAAAGTAACGTCTCCGGAGAGCAATTCAGAGAGCGAGAAGTGGCGCAAGTGTTTCGAGACAGTGACTGTTTAACGAAGAGACGCAGAATTTTCGAACGCCTCTTGAAAGGCCTGAGCCTCTTAATTGCTACTTCAAGGCGATGCCTTTGAAGCTGAAATTTAGTATACCTCTTTCCACTTCAAGTTCTCCTGATATATTGGCCAAAATCTGGCGAAAATTTTCAGAATGCACAGAATTGGGCTTTGTAACAGGAGAACATGCCGTCGAAAGAGATGGCACAAAGTAACGTCTCCGGAGAGCAATTCAAAGAGCGAGAAGTGGCGCAAGTGTTTCGAGACAGTGACTGTTTAACGAAGAGACGCAGAATTTTCGAACGCCTCTTGAAAGGCCTGCGCCTCTTAATTGCTACTTTAAGGCGATGCCTTTGAAGCTGAAATTTAGTATACCTCTTTCCACTTCAAGTTCTCCTGATATATTGGCCAAAATCTGGCGAAAATTTTCAGAATGCACAGAATTGGGCTTTGTAACAGGAGAACATGCCGTCGAAAGAGATGGCACAAAGTAACGTCTCCGGAGAGCAAATCAAAGAGCGAGAAGTGGCGCAAGTGTTTCGAGACAGTGACTGTTTAACGAAGAGACGCAGAATTCTCGAACGCCTCTTGAAAGGCCTGCGCCTCTTAATTGCAACTTTAAGGCGATGCCTTTGAAGCTGAAATTTAGTATACCTCTTTCCACTTCATGTTCTCCTGATATATTGGCCAAAATCTAGCGAAAATTTTCAGAATGCACAGAATTGGGCTTTGTAACAGGAGAACATGCCGTCGAAAGAGATGGCACAAAGTAACGTCTCCGGAGAGCAAATCAAAGAGCGAGATGTGGCGCAGATGTTTCGAGACAGTGACTGATTAACGAAGAGACGCAGAATTTTCGAACGCCTCTTGAAAAGCCTGCGCCTCTTATTTGCAACTTTAAGGCAATGCCTTTGAAGCTGAAATTTAGTATACTTGTTTCCACCTTCATGTTCTCCTGATATATTGGCCAAAATCTGGCGAAAATTTTCAGAATGCACAGAATTGGGCGTTGTAACAGGAGAACATGCCGTCGAAAGAGATGGCACAAAGTAACGTCTCCGGAGAGCAAATCAAAAAGCGAGAAGTGGCGCAGATGTTTCGAGACAGTGACTGTTTCACGAAGAGACGCAGAATTTTCGAACGCCTCTTGAAAGGCCTGCGCCTCTTATTTGCAACTTTAAGGCGATGCCTTTGAAGCTGAAATTTAGTATACCTCTTTCCACTTCATGTTCTCCTGATATATTGGCCAAAATCAGGCGAAAATTTTCAGAATGCACAGAATTGGGCGTTGTAACAGGAGAACATGCCGTCGAAAGAGATGGCACAAAGTAACGTCTCCGGAGAGCAAATCAAATAGCGAGAAGTGGCGCAGATGTTTCGAGACAGTAACTGTTTCACGAAGAGACGCAGAATTTTCGAACGCCTCTTGAAAGGCCTGCGCCTCCTAATTGCAAATTTAAGGCGATGCCTTTTAAGCTGAAATTTAGTATACCTCTATCCACTTCATGTTCTCCTGATATATTGGCCAAAATCTAGCAAAAATTTTCAGAATGCACAGAATTGGGCTTTGTAACAGGAGAACATGCCGTCGAAAGAGATGGCACAATGTAACGTCTCCGGAGAGCAAATCAAAGAGCGAGATGTGGCGCAGATGTTTCGAGACAGTGACTGTTTAACGAAGAGACGCAGAATTTTCGAACGCCTCTTGAAAGGCCTGCGCCTCTTAATTGCTACTTTAAGGCGATGCCTTTGAAGCTGAAATTTAGTATACCTCTTTCCACTTCAAGTTCTCCTGATATATTGGCCAAAATCTGGCGAAAATTTTCAGAATGCACAGAATTGGGCTTTGTAACAGGAGAACATGCCGTCGAAAGAGATGGCACAAAGTAACGTCTCCGGAGAGCAAATCAAAGAGCGAGAAGTGGCGCAAGTGTTTCGAGACAGTGACTGTTTAACGAAGAGACGCAGAATTTTCGAACGCCTCTTGAAAGGCCTGCGCCTCTTAATTGCAACTTTAAGGCGATGCCTTTGAAGCTGAAATTTAGTATACCTCTTTCCACTTCATGTTCTCCTGATATATTGGCCAAAATCTAGCGAAAATTTTCAGAATGCACAGAATTGGGCTTTGTAACAGGAGAACATGCCGTCGAAAGAGATGGCACAAAGTAACGTCTCCGGAGAGCAAATCAAAGAGCGAGATGTGGCGCAGATGTTTCGAGACAGTGACTGATTAACGAAGAGACGCAGAATTTTCGAACGCCTCTTGAAAAGCCTGCGCCTCTTATTTGCAACTTTAAGGCAATGCCTTTGAAGCTGAAATTTAGTATACTTGTTTCCACTTCATGTTCTCCTGATATATTGGCCAAAATCTGGCGAAAATTTTCAGAATGCACAGAATTGGGCGTTGTAACAGGAGAACATGCCGTCGAAAGAGATGGCACAAAGTAACGTCTCCGGAGAGCAAATCAAAAAGCGAGAAGTGGCGCAGATGTTTCGAGACAGTGACTGTTTCACGAAGAGACGCAGAATTTTCGAACGCCTCTTGAAAGGCCTGCGCCTCTTATTTGCAACTTTAAGGCGATGCCTTTGAAGCTGAAATTTAGTATACCTCTTTCCACTTCATGTTCTCCTGATATATTGGCCAAAATCAGGCGAAAATTTTCAGAATGCACAGAATTGGGCGTTGTAACAGGAGAACATGCCGTCGAAAGAGATGGCACAAAGTAACGTCTCCCGAGAGCAAATCAAATAGCGAGAAGTGGCGCAGATGTTTCGAGACAGTAACTGTTTCACGAAGAGACGCAGAATTTTCGAACGCCTCTTGAAAGGCCTGCGCCTCCTAATTGCAAATTTAAGGCGATGCCTTTGATGCTGAAATTTAGTATACCTCTATCCACTTCATGTTCTCCTGATATATTGGCCAAAATCTAGCAAAAATTTTCAGAATGCACAGAATTGGGCTTTGTAACAGGAGAACATGCCGTCGAAAGAGATGGCACAAAGTAACGTCTCCGGAGAGCAAATCAAAAAGCGAGAAGTGGCGCAGATGTTTCGAGACAGTGACTGTTTCACGAAGAGACGCAGAATTTTCGAACGCCTCTTGAAAGGCCTGCGCCCCCTAATTGCAAATTTAAGGCGATGCCTTTAAAGCTGAAATTTAGTATACCTCTATCCACTTCATGTTCTCCTGATATATTGGCCAAAATCTGGCGAAAATTTTCAGAATGCACAGAATTGGGCTTTGTAACAGGAGAACATGCCGTCGAAAGAGATGGCACAAAGTAACGTCTCCGGAGAGCAAATCAAAGAGCGAGAAGTGGCGCAAGTGTTTCGAGACAGTGACTGTTTAACGAAGAGACGCAGAATTTTCGAACGCCTCTTGAAAGGCCTGCGCCTCTTAATTGCAACTTTAAGGCGATGCCTTTGAAGCTGAAATTTAGTATACCTCTTTCCACTTCATGTTCTCCTGATATATTGGCCAAAATCTAGCAACAATTTTCAGAATGCACAGAATTGGGCTTTGTAACAGGAGAACATGCCGTCGAAAGAGATGGCACAATGTAACGTCTCCGGAGAGCAAATCAAAGAGCGAGATGTGGCGCAGATGTTTCGAGACAGTGACTGTTTAACGAAGAGTCGCAGAATTTTCGAACGCCTCTTGAAAGGCCTGCGCCTCCTAATTGCAAATTTAAGGCGATGCCTTTGAAGCTGAAATTTAGTATACCTCTATCCACATCATGTTCTCCTGATATATTGGCCAAAATCTGGCGAAAATTTTCAGAATGCACAGAATTGGGCTTTGTAACAGGAGAACATGCCGTCGAAAGAGATGGCACAAAGTAACGTCTCCGGAGAGCAAATCAAAGAGCGAGAAGTGGCGCAAGTGTTTCGAGACAGTGACTGTTTAACGAAGAGACGCAGAATTTTCGAACGCATCTTGAAAGGCCTGCGCCTCTTAATTGCAACTTTAAGGCGATGCCTTTGAAGCTGAAATTTAGTATACCTCTTTCCACTTCATGTTCTCCTGATATATTGGCCAAAATCTGGCGAAAATTTTCAGAATGCACAGAATTGGGCTTTGTAACAGGAGAACATGCCGTCGAAAGAGATGGCACAAAGTAACGTCTCCGGAGAGCAAATCAAAGAGCGAGAAGTGGCGCAAGTGTTTCGAGACAGTGACTGTTTAATGAAGAGACGCAGAATTTTCGAACACCTCTTGAAAGGCCTGCGCCTCTTAATTGCAACTTTAAGGCGATGCCTTTGAAGCTGAAATTTAGTATACCTCTTTCCACTTCATGTTCTCCTGATATATTGGCCAAAATCTGGCGAAAATTTTCCGAATGCACAAAATTGGGCTTTGTAGAAGAAGAACATGCCGTCGAAAGAGATGGCACAAAGTAACGTCTCCGGAGAGCAAATCAAAGAGCGAGATGTGACGCAGATGTTTCGAGACAGTGACTGTTTAACGAAGAAACGCAGAATTTTCGAACGACTCTTGTAAGGCCTGCGCCTCTTATTTGCAACTTTAAGGCGATGCCTTTGAAGCTGAAATTTAGTATACCTCTTTCCACTTCATTTTCTCCTGATATATTGGCCAAAATCTGGCGAAAATATCGAGAATACACAAAATTGAGCTTTGTAACAGGAGAACATGCCGTCGAAAGAGATGGAACAATATAACGTCTCCGGACATCAAACGAAGGAGCGAGAAGTGGCGCAGGTGTTTCGAGACAGTGACTGTTTCACGAAGAGACGCAGAATTTTCGAAAGCCTCTTGAAAGGCCTGCGCCTCTTAATTGCAACTTTAAGGCGATGCCTTTGAAGCTGAAATTTAGTATACCTCTATCCACTTCATGTTCTCCTGATATATTGGCCAAATCTGGCGAAAATATTCAGAATGCACATCATTGGGCTTTGTAACAGGAGAACATGCCGTCGAAAGAGATGGAACAATATAACGTCTCCGGACAGCAAACGAAGGAGCGAGAAGTGGCGCAGGTGTTTCGAGACAGTGACTGTTTCACGAAGAGACGCAGAATTTTCGAAAGCCTCTTGAAAGGCCTGCGCCTCTTAATTGCAACTTTAAGGCGATGCCTTTGAAGCTGAAATTTAGTATACCTCTTTCCACTTCATGTTCTCCTGATATATTGGCCAAAATCTAGCGAAAATTTTCAGAATGCACAACATTGGGCTTTGTAACAGGAGAACATGCCGTCGAAAGAGATGGCACAAAGTAACGTCTCCGGAGAGCAAATCAAAGAGCGAGAAGTGGCGCAAGTGTTTCGAGACAGTGACTGTTTAACGAAGAGACGCAGAATTTTCGAACGCCTCTTGAAAGGCCTGCGCCTCTTAATTGCAACTTTAAGGCGATGCCTTTGAAGCTGGAAATTTAGTATACCTCTTTCCACTTCAAGTTCTCCTGATATATTGGCCAAAATCTGGCGAAAATTTTCAGAATGCACAGAATTGGGCTTTGTAACAGGAGAACATGCCGTCGAAAGAGATGGCACAAAGTAACTTCTCCGGAGAGCAAATCAAAGAGCGAGAAGTGGCGCAAGTGTTTCGAGACAGTGACTGTTTAACGAAGAGGCGCAGAATTTCCGAACGCCTCTTGAAAGGCCTGCGCCTCTTATTTGCAACTTTAAGGCAATGCCTTTGAAGCTGAAATTTAGTATACTTCTTTCCACTTCATGTTCTCCTGATATATTGGCCAAAATCTGGCGAAAATTTTCAGAATGCACAGAATTGGGCGTTGTAACAGGAGAACATGCCGTCGAAAGAGATGGCACAAAGTAACGTCTCCGGAGAGCAAATCAAAAAGCGAGAAGTGGCGCAGATGTTTCGAGACAGTGACTGTTTCACGAAGAGACGCAGAATTTTCGAACGCCTCTTGAAAGGCCTGCGCCTCTTATTTGCAACTTTAAGGCGATGCCTTTGAAGCTGAAATTTAGTATACCTCTTTCCACTTTATGTTCTCCTGATATATTGGCCAAAATCTGGCGAAAATTTTCAGAATGCACAGAATTGGGCGTTGTAACAGGAGAACATGCCGTCGAAAGAGATGGCACAAAGTAACGTCTCCGGAGAGCAAATCAAAAAGCGAGAAGTGGCGCAGATGTTTCGAGACACTGACTGTTTCACGAAGAGGCGCAGAATTTTCGAACGCCTCTTGAATGGCCTGCGCCTCCTAATTGCAAATTTAAGGCGATGCCTTTGAAGCTGAAATTTAGTATACCTCTATCCACTTCATGTTCTCCTGATATATTGGCCAAAATCTAGCAAAAATTTTCAGAATGCACAGAATTGGGCTTTGTAACAGGAGAACATGCCGTCGAAAGAGATGGCACAATGTAACGTCTCCGGAGAGCAAATCAAAGAGCGAGATGTGGCGCAGATGTTTCGAGACAGTGACTGTTTAACGAAGAGTCGCAGAATTTTCGAACGCCTCTTGAAAGGCCTGCGCCTCCTAATTGCAAATTTAAGGCGATGCCTTTGAAGCTGAAATTTAGTATACCTCTATCCACTTCATGTTCTCCTGATATATTGGCCAAAATCTAGCAAAAATTTTCAGAATGCACAGAATTGGGCTTTGTAACAGGAGAACATGCCGTCGAAAGAGATGGCACAATGTAACGTCTCC
This sequence comes from Andrena cerasifolii, assembly GCF_050908995.1. Lineage (NCBI taxonomy): Eukaryota > Metazoa > Arthropoda > Insecta > Hymenoptera > Andrenidae > Andrena > Andrena cerasifolii. Next base: position 3,613 of record NW_027487191.1, on the reverse strand, counting down.
GGAGAGCAAATCAAAGAGCGAGATGTGGCGCAGATGTTTCGAGACAGTGACTGTTTAACGAAGAGTCGCAGAATTTTCGAACGCCTCTTGAAAGGCCTGCGCCTCCTAATTGCAAATTTAAGGCGATGCCTTTGAAGCTGAAATTTAGTATACCTCTATCCACTTCATGTTCTCCTGATATATTGGCCAAAATCTGGCGAAAATTTTCAGAATGCACAGAATTGGGCTTTGTAACAGGAGAACATGCCGTCGAAAGAGATGGCACAAAGTAACGTCTCCGGAGAGCAAATCAAAGAGCGAGAAGTGGCGCAAGTGTTTCGAGACAGTGACTGTTTAACGAAGAGACGCAGAATTTTCGAACGCCTCTTGAAAGGCCTGCGCCTCTTAATTGCAACTTTAAGGCGATGCCTTTGAAGCTGAAATTTAGTATACCTCTTTCCACTTCATGTTCTCCTGATATATTGGCCAAAATCTGGCGAAAATTTTCAGAATGCACAGAATTGGGCTTTGTAACAGGAGAACATGCCGTCGAAAGAGATGGCACAAAGTAACGTCTCCGGAGAGCAAATCAAAGAGCGAGAAGTGGCGCAAGTGTTTCGAGACAGTGACTGTTTAACGAAGAGACGCAGAATTTTCGAACGCCTCTTGAAAGGCCTGCGCCTCTTAATTGCAACTTTAAGGCGATGCCTTTGAAGCTGAAATTTAGTATACCTCTTTCCACTTCATGTTCTCCTGATATATTGGCCAAAATCTGGCGAAAATTTTCCGAATGCACAAAATTGGGCTTTGTAACAGAAGAACATGCCGTCGAAAGAGATGGCACAAAGTAACGTCTCCGGAGAGCAAATCAAAGAGCGAGATGTGGCGCAGATGTTTCGAGACAGTGACTGTTTAACGAAGAAACGCAGAATTTTCGAACGACTCTTGAAAGGCCTGCGCCTCTTAATTGCAACTTTAAGGCGATGCCTTTGAAGCTGAAATTTAGTATACCTCTTTCCACTTCATGTTCTCATGATATATTGGCCAAAATCTGGCGAAAATTTTCCGAATGCACAAAATTGGGCTTTGTAACAGAAGAACATGCCGTCGAAAGAGATGGCACAAAGTAACGTCTCCGGAGAGCAAATCAAAGAGCGAGAAGTGGCGCAAGTGTTTCGAGACAGTGACTGTTTAACGAAGAGACGCGGAATTTTCGAACGCCTCTTGAAAGGCCTGCGCCTCTTAATTGCAACTTTAAGGCGATGCCTTTGAAGCTGAAATTTAGTATACCTCTTTCCACTTCATGTTCTCCTGATATATTGGCCAAAATCTAGCGAAAATTTTCAGAATGCGCAGCATTGGGCTCTGTAACAGGCAAACTTGCCGTCGAAAGAGATGGCACAAAGTAACGTCTCCGGAGGGCAAATCAATGAGCGAGAAGCGGCGCAGATGTTTCGAGACAGTGACTGTTTCACGAAGAGTCGCACAATTTTCGAACACCTCTTGAAAGGCCTGCGCCTCTTAATTGCAACTTTAAGGCGATGCCTTTGAAGCTGAAATTTAGTATACCTCTTTCCACTTCATGTTCTCCTGATATATTGGCCAAAATCTGGCGAAAATTTTCCGAATGCACAAAATTGGGCTTTGTAACAGAAGAACATGCCGTCGAAAGAGATGGCACAAAGTAACGTCTCCGGAGAGCAAATCAAAGAGCGAGATGTGGCGCAGATGTTTCGAGACAGTGACTGTTTAACGAAGAAACGCAGAATTTTCGAACGACTCTTGAAAGGCCTGCGCCTCTTATTTGCAACTTTAAGGCGATGCCTTTGAAGCTGAAATTTAGTATACCTCTTTCCACTTCATTTTCTCCTGATATATTGGCCAAAATCTGGCGAAAATATCGAGAATACACAAAATTGAGCTTTGTAACAGGAGAACATGCCGTCGAAAGAGATGGAACAATATAACGTCTCCGGACAGCAAACGAAGGAGCGAGAAGTGGCGCAGGTGTTTCGAGACAGTGACTGTTTCACGAAGAGACGCAGAATTTTCGAAAGCCTCTTGAAAGGCCTGCGCCTCTTAATTGCAACTTTAAGGCGATGCCTTTGAAGCTGAAATTTAGTATACCTCTTTCCACTTCATGTTCTCCTGATATATTGGCCAAAATCTAGCGAAAATTTTCAGAATGCACAACATTGGGCTTTGTAACAGGAGAACATGCCGTCGAAAGAGATGGCACAAAGTAACGTCTCCGGAGAGCAAATCAAAGAGCGAGAAGTGGCGCAGATGTTTCGAGACAGTGACTGTTTATCGAAGAGACGCAGAATTTTCGAACGCCTCTTGAAAGGCCTGCGCCTCTTATTTGCAACTTTAAGGCAATGCCTTTGAAGCTGAAATTTAGTATACGTCTTTCCACTTCATGTTCTCCTGATATATTGGCCAAAATCTGGCGAAAATTTTCAGAATGCACAGAATTGGGCGTTGTAACAGGAGAACATGCCGTCGAAAGAGATGGCACAAAGTAACGTCTCCGGAGAGCAAATCAAAAAGCGAGAAGTGGCGCAGATGTTTCGAGACAGTGACTGTTTCACGAAGAGACGCAGAATTTTCGAACGCCTCTTGAAAGGCCTGCGCCTCTTATTTGCAACTTTAAGGCGATGCCTTTGAAGCTGAAATTTAGTATACCTCTTTCCACTTTATGTTCTCCTGATATATTGGCCAAAATCTGGCGAAAATTTTCAGAATGCACAGAATTGGGCGTTGTAACAGGAGAACATGCCGTCGAAAGAGATGGCACAAAGTAACGTCTCCGGAGAGCAAATCAAAAAGCGAGAAGTGGCGCAGATGTTTCGAGACACTGACTGTTTCACGAAGAGACGCAGAATTTTCGAACGCCTCTTGAATGGCCTGCGCCTCCTAATTGCAAATTTAAGGCGATGCCTTTGAAGCTGAAATTTAGTATACCTCTATCCACTTCATGTTCTCCTGATATATTGGCCAAAATCTAGCAAAAATTTTCAGAATGCACAGAATTGGGCTTTGTAACAGGAGAACATGCCGTCGAAAGAGATGGCACAATGTAACGTCTCCGGAGAGCAAATCAAAGAGCGAGATGTGGCGCAGATGTTTCGAGACAGTGACTGTTTAACGAAGAGTCGCAGAATTTTCGAACGCCTCTTGAAAGGCCTGCGCCTCCTAATTGCAAATTTAAGGCGATGCCTTTGAAGCTGAAATTTAGTTTACCTCTATCCACTTCATGTTCTCCTGATATATTGGCCAAAATCTAGCAAAAATTTTCAGAATGCACAGAATTGGGCTTTGTAACAGGAGAACATGCCGTCGAAAGAGATGGCACAATGTAACGTCTCCGGAGAGCAAATCAAAGAGCGAGATGTGGCGCAGATGTTTCGAGACAGTGACTGTTTAACGAAGAGTCGCAGAATTTTCGAACGCCTCTTGAAAGGCCTGCGCCTCCTAATTGCAAATTTAAGGCGATGCCTTTGAAGCTGAAATTTAGTATACCTCTATCCACTTCATGTTCTCCTGATATATTGGCCAAAATCTGGCGAAAATTTTCAGAATGCACAGAATTGGGCTTTGTAACAGGAGAACATGCCGTCGAAAGAGATGGCAC
>NW_027487190.1:0-16996 GCF_050908995.1 Andrena cerasifolii | reverse complement strand
CGAACGACGGACTGACCGACCGACTGACCGATTGACCGACTGACCGACCGACCGAACGACGGACCGACTGACCGACTGACCGACGGACTGACCGACCGACTGACCGACCGACTGACCGATTGACCGACTGACCGACTGACCGACTGACCGACCGACCGACCGACTGACCGACCGACTGACCGACCGACCGACCGACCGACCGACCGACCGACCGAACGACGGACTGACTGACCGACTGACCGACTGACCGACCGACCGACCGACCGACCGACCGACCGATCGACCGACCGACCGACCGACCAACCGACCGACCGACCGACCGACCGACCAACCAACCGACCGACCGACCGACCGGCCGACCGACCGACCGACCGACCGACCGACCGACCGACCGACCGACCGAACGACGGACCGACCGACCGACCGACCGAACGACGGACCGACTGACCGACTGACCGACTGACCGACTGACCGACTGACCGACTGACCGACTGACCGACTGACCGACCGACTGACCGACCGACCGACCGACCGACCGACTGACCGACTGACTGACTGACTGACTGACTGACTGACTGACTGACTGTCTGACTGACTGACTGACTGACTGACTGACTGACTGACTGACTGACTGACTGACTGACTGACTGACTGACTGACTGACTGACTGACTGACTGACTGACTGACTGACTGACTGACTGACTGACTGACTGACTGACTGACTGACTGACTGACTGACTGACTGACTGACTGACTGACTGACTGACTGACTGACTGACTGACTGACTGACTGACTGACTGACTGACTGACTGACTGACTGACTGACTGACTGACCGACTGACCGACTGACCGACCGACTGACTGACCGACCGACCGACCGACCGACTGACCGATCGACCGACCGACTGACCGACCGAACGACGGACTGACTGACCGACCGAATGACCGACCGACTGACCGACTGACCGACCGACTGACTGACCGACCGACCAACCGACCGACCGATTGACCGACTGACCGACTGACCGACTGACTGACCGACTGACCGACTGACCGACCGACCGACTGACCGACCGACCGACCGACCGACCGACCGAACGACCTACCGACCGACCGACCGACCTACCGACCGACCGACCGACCGACCGACCGACCGACCGACCGAACGACGGACTGACCGACCGACTGACCGACCGACTGACCGATTGACCGACTGACCGACTGACCGACTGACCGACCGACCGACCGACTGACCGACCGACTGACCGACCGACCGACCGACCGACCGACCGACCGACCGAACGACGGACTGACTGACCGACTGACCGACTGACCGACCGACCGACCGACCGACCGACCGATCGACCGACCGACCGACCGACCGACCGACCGACCGACCGACCGACCGACCAACCAACCGACCGACCGACCGACCGGCCGACCGACCGACCGACCGACCGACCGAACGACGGACCGACCGACCGACCGACCGACCGACCGACCGACCGACCGAACGACGGACCGACTGACCGACTGACCGACTGACCGACTGACCGACTGACCGACTGACCGACTGACCGACTGACCGACCGACTGACCGACCGACCGACCGACCGACCGACTGACCGACTGACTGACTGACTGACTGACTGACTGACTGACTGACTGACTGACTGACTGACTGACTGACTGACTGACTGACTGACTGACTGACTGACTGACTGACTGACTGACTGACTGACTGACTGACTGACTGACTGACTGACTGACTGACTGACTGACTGACTGACTGACTGACTGACTGACTGACTGACTGACTGACTGACTGACTGACTGACTGACTGACTGACTGACTGACTGACTGACTGACTGACTGACTGACTGACTGACTGACTGACTGACTGACTGACTGACTGACTGACTGACTGACTGACTGACTGACTGACTGACTGACTGACTGACTGACTGACTGACTGACTGACTGACTGACTGACTGACTGACTGACTGACTGACTGACTGACTGACTGACTGACTGACTGACTGACTGACTGACTGACTGACTGACTGACTGACTGACTGACTGACTGACTGACTGACTGACTGACTGACTGACTGACTGACTGACTGACTGACTGACTGACTGACTGACTGACTGACTGACTGACTGACTGACTGACTGACTGACTGACTGACTGACTGACTGACTGACTGACTGACTGACTGACTGACTGACTGACTGACTGACTGACTGACTGACTGACTGACTGACTGACTGACTGACTGACTGACTGACTGACTGACTGACTGACTGACTGACTGACTGACTGACTGACTGACTGACTGACTGACTGACTGACTGACTGACTGACTGACTGACTGACTGACTGACTGACTGACTGACTGACTGACTGACTGACTGACTGACTGACTGACTGACTGACTGACTGACTGACTGACTGACTGACTGACTGACTGACTGACTGACTGACTGACTGACTGACTGACTGACTGACTGACTGACTGACTGACTGACTGACTGACTGACTGACTGACTGACTGACTGACTGACTGACTGACTGACTGACTGACTGACTGACTGACTGACTGACTGACTGACTGACTGACTGACTGACTGACTGACTGACTGACTGACTGACTGACTGACTGACTGACTGACGGACTGACCGACCGACTGACCGACTGGCAGACCGACTGACCGACTGACCGACCGACTGACCGACTGACCGACTGACCGACCGACTGACTGACCGACCGACCGACCGACCGACTGACCGATCGACCGACCGACTGACCGACCGAACGACGGACTGACTGACCGACCGAATGACCGACCGACTGACCGACTGACCGACCGACTGACTGACCGACCGACCGACCGACCGACCGACCGACCGACCGAACGACGGACTGACTGACCGACTGACCGACTGACCGACCGACCGACCGACCGACCGACCGACCGATCGACCGACCGACCGATTGACCGACTGACCGACTGACCGACTGACTGACCGACTGACCGACTGACCGACCGACCGACCGACCGACCGACCGACCGACCGACCGACCGACCGACCGACCGACCGACCATCCGACCGACCAACCGACCGACCGAACGACCTACCGACCGACCGAACGACCGACTGACCGACTGACCGACTGACCGACCGACCGACCGACTGACCGACCGACTGACCGACCGACCGACCGACCGACCGACCGACCGACCGAACGACGGACTGACTGACCGACTGACCGACTGACCGACCGACCGACCGACTGACCGATCGACCGACCGACTGACCGACCGAACGACGGACTGACTGACCGACCGAATGACCTACCGACTGACCGACTGACCGACCGACTGACTGACCGACCGACCGACCGACCGACCGACCGACCGACCAACTGACCGACTGACCGACCGACCGACCGACCGACCGACCGACCGACCGACCGACCGACCGTCTGACCGACCGACTGACCGATTGACCGACTGACCGACTGACCGACTGACCGACCGACCGACCGACTGACCGACCGACTGACCGACCGACCGACCGACCGACCGACCGACCGACCGACCGAACGACGGACTGACTGACCGACTGACCGACTGACCGACCGACCGACCGACCGACCGACCGACCGATCGACCGACCGACCGATTGACCGACTGACCGACTGACCGACTGACTGACCGACTGACCGACTGACCGACCGACCGACCGACCGATTGACCGACTGACCGACTGACCGACTGACTGACCGACTGACCGACTGACCGACCGACCGACAGACCGACCGACCATCCGACCGACCAACCGACCGACCGAACGACCTACCGACCGACCGAACGACCTACCGACCGACCGACCGACCGACCGACCGACCGACCGACCGACCGAACGACGGACTGACCGACCGACTGACCGACCGACTGACCGATTGACCGACTGACCGACTGACCGACTGACCGACCGACCGACCGACTGACCGACCGACTGACCGACCGACCGACCGACCGACTGACCGACCGAACGACGGACTGACTGACCGACCGAATGACCGACCGACTGACCGACTGACCGACCGACTGACTGACCGACCGACCGACCGACCGACCGACCGACCGACCAACTGACCGACTGACCGACCGACCGACCGACCGACCGACCGACCGACCGACCGACCGACCGACCGACCGTCTGACCGACCGACTGACCGATTGACCGACTGACCGACTGACCGACTGACCGACCGACCGACCGACTGACCGACCGACTGACCGACCGACCGACCGACCGACCGACCGACCGACCGACCGAACGACGGACTGACTGACCGACTGACCGACTGACCGACCGACCGACCGACCGACCGACCGACCGATCGACCGACCGACCGATTGACCGACTGACCGACTGACCGACTGACTGACCGACTGACCGACTGACCGACCGACCGACCGACCGACCGACCGACCGACCGACCGACCGACCGACCGACCATCCGACCGACCAACCGACCGACCGAACGACCTACCGACCGACCGAACGACCTACCGACCGACCGACCGACCGACCGACCGACCGACCGACCGACCGACCGAACGACGGACTGACCGACCGACTGACCGACCGACTGACCGATTGACCGACTGACCGACTGACCGACTGACCGACCGACCGACCGACTGACCGACCGACTGACCGACCGACCGACCGACCGACCGACCGACCGACCGAACGACGGACTGACTGACCGACTGACCGACTGACCGACCGACCGACCGACTGACCGATCGACCGACCGACTGACCGACCGAACGACGGACTGACTGACCGACCGAATGACCGACCGACTGACCGACTGACCGACCGACTGACTGACCGACCGACCGACCGACCGACCGACCGACCGACCAACTGACCGACTGACCGACCGACCGACCGACCGACCGACCGACCGACCGACCGACCGACCGTCTGACCGACCGACTGACCGATTGACCGACTGACCGACTGACCGACTGACCGACCGACCGACCGACTGACCGACCGACCGACCGACCGACCGACCGACCGACCGACCGACCGACCGACCGAACGACGGACTGACTGACCGACTGACCCACTGACCGACCGACCGACCGACCGACCGACTGACCGATCGACCGACCGACCGACCGACCGACCGACCGACCGACCGACCGACCGACCGACCGACCATCCGACCGACCAACCGACCGACCGAACGACCTACCGACCGACCGAACGACCGACTGACCGACTGACCGACTGACCGACCGACCGACCGACTGACCGACCGACTGACCGACCGACCGACCGACCGACCGACCGACCGACCGAACGACGGACTGACTGACCGACTGACCGACTGACCGACCGACCGACCGACTGACCGATCGACCGACCGACTGACCGACCGAACGACGGACTGACTGACCGACCGAATGACCTACCGACTGACCGACTGACCGACCGACTGACTGACCGACCGACCGACCGACCGACCGACCGACCGACCAACTGACCGACTGACCGACCGACCGACCGACCGACCGACCGACCGACCGACCGACCGACCGACCGTCTGACCGACCGACTGACCGATTGACCGACTGACCGACTGACCGACTGACCGACCGACCGACCGACTGACCGACCGACTGACCGACCGACCGACCGACCGACCGACCGACCGACCGACCGAACGACGGACTGACTGACCGACTGACCGACTGACCGACCGACCGACCGACCGACCGACCGACCGATCGACCGACCGACCGATTGACCGACTGACCGACTGACCGACTGACTGACCGACTGACCGACTGACCGACCGACCGACCGACCGATTGACCGACTGACCGACTGACCGACTGACTGACCGACTGACCGACTGACCGACCGACCGACCGACCGACCGACCATCCGACCGACCAACCGACCGACCGAACGACCTACCGACCGACCGAACGACCTACCGACCGACCGACCGACCGACCGACCGACCGACCGACCGACCGAACGACGGACTGACCGACCGACTGACCGACCGACTGACCGATTGACCGACTGACCGACTGACCGACTGACCGACCGACCGACCGACTGACCGACCGACTGACCGACCGACCGACCGACCGACTGACCGACCGAACGACGGACTGACTGACCGACCGAATGACCGACCGACTGACCGACTGACCGACCGACTGACTGACCGACCGACCGACCGACCGACCGACCGACCGACCAACTGACCGACTGACCGACCGACCGACCGACCGACCGACCGACCGACCGACCGACCGACCGACCGACCGTCTGACCGACCGACTGACCGATTGACCGACTGACCGACTGACCGACTGACCGACCGACCGACCGACTGACCGACCGACTGACCGACCGACCGACCGACCGACCGACCGACCGACCGACCGAACGACGGACTGACTGACCGACTGACCGACTGACCGACCGACCGACCGACCGACCGACCGACCGATCGACCGACCGACCGATTGACCGACTGACCGACTGACCGACTGACTGACCGACTGACCGACTGACCGACCGACCGACCGACCGACCGACCGACCGACCGACCGACCGACCGACCGACCATCCGACCGACCAACCGACCGACCGAACGACCTACCGACCGACCGAACGACCTACCGACCGACCGACCGACCGACCGACCGACCGACCGACCGACCGAACGACGGACTGACCGACCGACTGACCGACCGACTGACCGATTGACCGACTGACCGACTGACCGACTGACCGACCGACCGACCGACTGACCGACCGACTGACCGACCGACCGACCGACCGACCGACCGACCGACCGAACGACGGACTGACTGACCGACTGACCGACTGACCGACCGACCGACCGACTGACCGATCGACCGACCGACTGACCGACCGAACGACGGACTGACTGACCGACCGAATGACCGACCGACTGACCGACTGACCGACCGACTGACTGACCGACCGACCGACCGACCGACCGACCGACCGACCAACTGACCGACTGACCGACCGACCGACCGACCGACCGACCGACCGACCGACCGACCGACCGTCTGACCGACCGACTGACCGATTGACCGACTGACCGACTGACCGACTGACCGACCGACCGACCGACTGACCGACCGACTGACCGACCGACCGACCGACCGACCGACCGACCGACCGACCGAACGACGGACTGACTGACCGACTGACCCACTGACCGACCGACCGACCGACCGACCGACCGACCGACCGATCGACCGACCGACCGATTGACCGACTGACCGACTGACCGACTGACTGACCGACTGACCGACTGACCGACCGACCGACCGACCGACCGACCGACCGACCGACCGACCGACCGACCGACCGACCGACCGACCGACCAACCGACCGACCGAACGACCTACCGACCGACCGAACGACCTACCGACCGACCGACCGACCGACCGACCGACCGACCGACCGACCGAACGACGGACTGACCGACCGACTGACCGACCGACTGACCGATTGACCGACTGACCGACTGACCGACTGACCGACCGACCGACCGACTGACCGACCGACTGACCGACCGACCGACCGACCGACCGACCGACCGACCGAACGACGGACTGACTGACCGACTGACCGACTGACCGACCGACCGACCGACCGACCGACCGACCGACCGACCAACCGACCGACCGACCGACCGACCGACCAACCAACCGACCGACCGACCGACCGGCCGACCGACCGACCGACCGACCGACCGACCGACCGACCGACCGAACGACGGACCGACGGACCGACCGACCGACCGACCGACCGACCGAACGACGGACCGACTGACCGACTGACCGACTGACCGACTGACCGACTGACCGACTGACCGACTGACCGACTGACCGACCGACTGACCGACCGACCGACCGACCGACCGACTGACCGACTGACTGACTGACTGACTGACTGACTGACTGACTGACTGACTGACTGACTGACTGACTGACTGACTGACTGACTGACTGACTGACTGACTGACTGAACGACCGACCGACCAACCGACCGACCGACCGACCGACCGACCAACCAACCGACCGACCGACCGACCGGCCGACCGACCGACCGACCGACCGACCGACCGACCGACCGAACGACGGACCGACCGACCGACCGACCGACCGACCGACCGACCGACCGACCGACCGACCGAACGACGGACTGACTGACCGACTGACCGACTGACCGACCGACCGACCGACCGACCGACCGACCGATCGACCGACCGACCGATTGACCGACTGACCGACTGACCGACTGACTGACCGACTGACCGACTGACCGACCGACCGACCGACCGACCGACCGACCGACCGACCATCCGACCGACCAACCGACCGACCGAACGACCTACCGACCGACCGAACGACCTACCGACCGACCGACCGACCGACCGACCGACCGACCGACCGACCGACCGAACGACGGACTGACCGACCGACTGACCGACCGACTGACCGATTGACCGACTGACCGACTGACCGACTGACCGACCGACCGACCGACTGACCGACCGACTGACCGACCGACCGACCGACCGACCGACCGACCGACCGAACGACGGACTGACTGACCGACTGACCGACTGACCGACCGACCGACCGACCGACCGACCGACCGACCGACCAACCGACCGACCGACCGACCGACCGACCAACCAACCGACCGACCGACCGACCGGCCGACCGACCGACCGACCGACCGACCGACCGACCGACCGACCGAACGACGGACCGACCGACCGACCGACCGACCGACCGACCGACCGAACGACGGACCGACTGACCGACTGACCGACTGACCGACTGACCGACTGACCGACTGACCGACTGACCGACTGACCGACCGACTGACCGACCGACCGACCGACCGACCGACTGACCGACTGACTGACTGACTGACTGACTGACTGACTGACTGACTGACTGACTGACTGACTGACTGACTGACTGACTGACTGACTGACTGACTGACTGACTGACTGACTGACTGACTGACTGACTGACGGACTGACCGACCGACTGACCGACTGACCGACCGACTGACCGACTGACCGACTGACCGACCGACTGACTGACCGACCGACCGACCGACCGACTGACCGATCGACCGACCGACTGACCGACCGAACGACGGACTGACTGACCGACCGAATGACCGACCGACTGACCGACTGACCGACCGACTGACTGACCGACCGACCGACCGACCGACCGATTGACCGACTGACCGACTGACCGACTGACTGACCGACTGACCGACTGACCGACCGACCGACTGACCGACCGACCGACCGACCGACCGACCGACCGACCGACCGACCGAACGACGGACTGACCGACCGACTGACCGACCGACTGACCGATTGACCGACTGACCGACTGACCGACTGACCGACCGACCGACCGACTGACCGACCGACTGACCGACCGACCGACCGACCGACCGACCGACCGACCGAACGACGGACTGACTGACCGACTGACCGACTGACCGACCGACCGACCGACCGACCGACCGACCGACCGACCAACCGACCGACCGACCGACCGACCGACCAACCAACCGACCGACCGACCGACCGGCCGACCGACCGACCGACCGACCGACCGACCGACCGACCGACCGAACGACGGACCGACCGACCGACCGACCGACCGACCGACCGACCGAACGACGGACCGACTGACCGACTGACCGACTGACCGACTGACCGACTGACCGACTGACCGACTGACCGACTGACCGACCGACTGACCGACCGACCGACCGACCGACCGACTGACCGACTGACTGACTGACTGACTGACTGACTGACTGACTGACTGACTGACTGACTGACTGACTGACTGACTGACTGACTGACTGACTGACTGACTGACTGACTGACCGACTGACCGACCGACTGACCGACTGACCGACTGACCGACCGACTGACTGACCGACCGACCGACCGACCGACTGACCGATCGACCGACCGACTGACCGACCGAACGACGGACTGACTGACCGACCGAATGACCGACCGACTGACCGACTGACCGACCGACTGACTGACCGACCGACCGACCGACCGACCGATTGACCGACTGACCGACTGACCGACTGACTGACCGACTGACCGACTGACCGACCGACCGACTGACCGACCGACCGACCGACCGACCGACCGACCGACCGACCGACCGACCGACCGACCGACCGACCATCCGACCGACCAACCGACCGACCGAACGACCTACCGACCGACCGAACGACCTACCGACCGACCGACCGACCGACCGACCGACCGAACGACGGACTGACCGACCGACTGACCGACCGACTGACCGATTGACCGACTGACCGACTGACCGACTGACCGACCGACCGACCGACTGACCGACCAACTGACCGACCGACCGACCGACCGACCGACCGACCGACCGAACGACGGACTGACTGACCGACTGACCGACTGACCGACCGACCGACCGACCGACCGACCGATCGACCGACCGACCGACCGACCAACCGACCGACCGACCGACCGACCGACCAACCAACCGACCGACCGACCGACCGGCCGACCGACCGACCGACCGACCGACCGACCGACCGACCGAACGACGGACCGACCGACCGACCGACCGACCGACCGACCGACCGAACGACGGACCGACTGACCGACTGACCGACTGACCGACTGACCGACTGACCGACTGACCGACTGACCGACCGACTGACCGACCGACCGACCGACCGACCGACTGACCGACTGACTGACTGACTGACTGACTGACTGACTGACTGACTGACTGACTGACTGACTGACTGACTGACTGACTGACTGACTGACTGACTGACTGACTGACTGACTGACTGACTGACTGACTGACTGACTGACTGACTGACTGACTGACTGACTGACTGACTGACTGACTGACTGACTGACTGACTGACTGACTGACTGACTGACTGACTGACTGACTGACTGACTGACTGACTGACTGACTGACTGACTGACTGACTGACTGACTGACTGACTGACTGACTGACTGACTGACTGACTGACTGACTGACTGACTGACTGACTGACTGACTGACTGACTGACTGACTGACTGACTGACTGACTGACTGACTGACTGACTGACTGACTGACTGACTGACTGACTGACTGACTGACTGACTGACTGACTGACTGACTGACTGACTGACTGACTGACTGACTGACTGACTGACTGACTGACTGACTGACTGACTGACTGACTGACTGACTGACTGACTGACTGACTGACTGACTGACTGACTGACTGACTGACTGACTGACTGACTGACTGACTGACTGACTGACTGACTGACTGACTGACTGACTGACTGACTGACTGACTGACTGACTGACTGACTGACTGACTGACTGACTGACTGACTGACTGACTGACTGACTGACTGACTGACTGACTGACTGACTGACTGACTGACTGACTGACTGACTGACTGACTGACTGACTGACTGACTGACTGACTGACTGACTGACTGACTGACTGACTGACTGACTGACTGACTGACTGACTGACTGACTGACTGACTGACTGACTGACTGACTGACTGACTGACTGACTGACTGACTGACGGACTGACCGACCGACTGACCGACTGGCAGACCGACTGACCGACTGACCGACCGACTGACCGACTGACCGACTGACCGACCGACTGACTGACTGACCGACCGACCGACCGACCGACTGACCGATCGACCGACCGACTGACCGACCGAACGACGGACTGACTGACCGACCGAATGACCGACCGACTGACCGACTGACCGACCGACTGACTGACCGACCGACCGACCGACCGACCGACCGACCGACCAACTGACCGACTGACCGACCGACCGACCGACCGACCGACCGACCGACCGACCGACCGACCGTCTGACCGACCGACTGACTGACCGACCGACCGACCGACCGACTGACCGATCGACCGACCGACTGACCGACCGAACGACGGACTGACTGACCGACCGAATGACCGACCGACTGACCGACTGACCGACCGACTGACTGACCGACCGACCGACCGACCGACCGACCGACCGACCGAACGACGGACTGACTGACCGACTGACCGACTGACCGACCGACCGACCGACCGACCGACCGACCGACCGATCGACCGACCGACCGATTGACCGACTGACCGACTGACCGACTGACTGACCGACTGACCGACTGACCGACCGACCGACCGACCGACCGACCGACCGACCGACCGACCGACCGACCGACCGACCGACCATCCGACCGACCAACCGACCGACCGAACGACCTACCGACCGACCGAACGACCGACTGACCGACTGACCGACTGACCGACCGACCGACCGACTGACCGACCGACTGACCGACCGACCGACCGACCGACCGACCGACCGACCGAACGACGGACTGACTGACCGACTGACCGACTGACCGACCGACCGACCGACTGACCGATCGACCGACCGACTGACCGACCGAACGACGGACTGACTGACCGACCGAATGACCTACCGACTGACCGACTGACCGACCGACTGACTGACCGACCGACCGACCGACCGACCGACCGACCGACCAACTGACCGACTGACCGACCGACCGACCGACCGACCGACCGACCGACCGACCGACCGACCGTCTGACCGACCGACTGACCGATTGACCGACTGACCGACTGACCGACTGACCGACCGACCGACCGACTGACCGACCGACTGACCGACCGACCGACCGACCGACCGACCGACCGACCGACCGAACGACGGACTGACTGACCGACTGACCGACTGACCGACCGACCGACCGACCGACCGACCGACCGATCGACCGACCGACCGATTGACCGACTGACCGACTGACCGACTGACTGACCGACTGACCGACTGACCGACCGACCGACCGACCGATTGACCGACTGACCGACTGACCGACTGACTGACCGACTGACCGACTGACCGACCGACCGACCGACCGACCGACCATCCGACCGACCAACCGACCGACCGAACGACCTACCGACCGACCGAACGACCTACCGACCGACCGACCGACCGACCGACCGACCGACCGACCGACCGAACGACGGACTGACCGACCGACTGACCGACCGACTGACCGATTGACCGACTGACCGACTGACCGACTGACCGACCGACCGACCGACTGACCGACCGACTGACCGACCGACCGACCGACCGACTGACCGACCGAACGACGGACTGACTGACCGACCGAATGACCGACCGACTGACCGACTGACCGACCGACTGACTGACCGACCGACCGACCGACCGACCGACCGACCGACCAACTGACCGACTGACCGACCGACCGACCGACCGACCGACCGACCGACCGACCGACCGACCGACCGACCGTCTGACCGACCGACTGACCGATTGACCGACTGACCGACTGACCGACTGACCGACCGACCGACCGACTGACCGACCGACTGACCGACCGACCGACCGACCGACCGACCGACCGACCGACCGAACGACGGACTGACTGACCGACTGACCGACTGACCGACCGACCGACCGACCGACCGACCGACCGATCGACCGACCGACCGATTGACCGACTGACCGACTGACCGACTGACTGACCGACTGACCGACTGACCGACCGACCGACCGACCGACCGACCGACCGACCGACCGACCGACCGACCGACCATCCGACCGACCAACCGACCGACCGAACGACCTACCGACCGACCGAACGACCTACCGACCGACCGACCGACCGACCGACCGACCGACCGACCGACCGAACGACGGACTGACCGACCGACTGACCGACCGACTGACCGATTGACCGACTGACCGACTGACCGACTGACCGACCGACCGACCGACTGACCGACCGACTGACCGACCGACCGACCGACCGACCGACCGACCGACCGAACGACGGACTGACTGACCGACTGACCGACTGACCGACCGACCGACCGACTGACCGATCGACCGACCGACTGACCGACCGAACGACGGACTGACTGACCGACCGAATGACCGACCGACTGACCGACTGACCGACCGACTGACTGACCGACCGACCGACCGACCGACCGACCGACCGACCAACTGACCGACTGACCGACCGACCGACCGACCGACCGACCGACCGACCGACCGACCGACCGTCTGACCGACCGACTGACCGATTGACCGACTGACCGACTGACCGACTGACCGACCGACCGACCGACTGACCGACCGACCGACCGACCGACCGACCGACCGACCGACCGACCGACCGACCGAACGACGGACTGACTGACCGACTGACCCACTGACCGACCGACCGACCGACCGACCGACTGACCGATCGACCGACCGACCGACCGACCGACCGACCGACCGACCGACCGACCGACCGACCGACCATCCGACCGACCAACCGACCGACCGAACGACCTACCGACCGACCGAACGACCGACTGACCGACTGACCGACTGACCGACCGACCGACCGACTGACCGACCGACTGACCGACCGACCGACCGACCGACCGACCGACCGACCGAACGACGGACTGACTGACCGACTGACCGACTGACCGACCGACCGACCGACTGACCGATCGACCGACCGACTGACCGACCGAACGACGGACTGACTGACCGACCGAATGACCTACCGACTGACCGACTGACCGACCGACTGACTGACCGACCGACCGACCGACCGACCGACCGACCGACCAACTGACCGACTGACCGACCGACCGACCGACCGACCGACCGACCGACCGACCGACCGACCGTCTGACCGACCGACTGACCGATTGACCGACTGACCGACTGACCGACTGACCGACCGACCGACCGACTGACCGACCGACTGACCGACCGACCGACCGACCGACCGACCGACCGACCGACCGAACGACGGACTGACTGACCGACTGACCGACTGACCGACCGACCGACCGACCGACCGACCGACCGATCGACCGACCGACCGATTGACCGACTGACCGACTGACCGACTGACTGACCGACTGACCGACTGACCGACCGACCGACCGACCGATTGACCGACTGACCGACTGACCGACTGACTGACCGACTGACCGACTGACCGACCGACCGACCGACCGACCGACCATCCGACCGACCAACCGACCGACCGAACGACCTACCGACCGACCGAACGACCTACCGACCGACCGACCGACCGACCGACCGACCGACCGACCGACCGAACGACGGACTGACCGACCGACTGACCGACCGACTGACCGATTGACCGACTGACCGACTGACCGACTGACCGACCGACCGACCGACTGACCGACCGACTGACCGACCGACCGACCGACCGACTGACCGACCGAACGACGGACTGACTGACCGACCGAATGACCGACCGACTGACCGACTGACCGACCGACTGACTGACCGACCGACCGACCGACCGACCGACCGACCGACCAACTGACCGACTGACCGACCGACCGACCGACCGACCGACCGACCGACCGACCGACCGACCGACCGACCGTCTGACCGACCGACTGACCGATTGACCGACTGACCGACTGACCGACTGACCGACCGACCGACCGACTGACCGACCGACTGACCGACCGACCGACCGACCGACCGACCGACCGACCGACCGAACGACGGACTGACTGACCGACTGACCGACTGACCGACCGACCGACCGACCGACCGACCGACCGATCGACCGACCGACCGATTGACCGACTGACCGACTGACCGACTGACTGACCGACTGACCGACTGACCGACCGACCGACCGACCGACCGACCGACCGACCGACCGACCGACCGACCGACCATCCGACCGACCAACCGACCGACCGAACGACCTACCGACCGACCGAACGACCTACCGACCGACCGACCGACCGACCGACCGACCGACCGACCGACCGAACGACGGACTGACCGACCGACTGACCGACCGACTGACCGATTGACCGACTGACCGACTGACCGACTGACCGACCGACCGACCGACTGACCGACCGACTGACCGACCGACCGACCGACCGACCGACCGACCGACCGAACGACGGACTGACTGACCGACTGACCGACTGACCGACCGACCGACCGACTGACCGATCGACCGACCGACTGACCGACCGAACGACGGACTGACTGACCGACCGAATGACCGACCGACTGACCGACTGACCGACCGACTGACTGACCGACCGACCGACCGACCGACCGACCGACCGACCAACTGACCGACTGACCGACCGACCGACCGACCGACCGAACGACCGACCGACCGACCGACCGTCTGACCGACCGACTGACCGATTGACCGACTGACCGACTGACCGACTGACCGACCGACCGACCGACTGACCGACCGACTGACCGACCGACCGACCGACCGACCGACCGACCGACCGACCGAACGACGGACTGACTGACCGACTGACCCACTGACCGACCGACCGACCGACCGACCGACCGACCGACCGATCGACCGACCGACCGATTGACCGACTGACCGACTGACCGACTGACTGACCGACTGACCGACTGACCGACCGACCGACCGACCGACCGACCGACCGACCGACCGACCGACCGACCGACCGACCGACCAACCGACCGACCGAACGACCTACCGACCGACCGAACGACCTACAGACCGACCGACCGACCGACCGACCGACCGACCGACCGACCGAACGACGGACTGACCGACCGACTGACCGACCGACTGACCGATTGACCGACTGACCGACTGACCGACTGACCGACCGACCGACCGACTGACCGACCGACTGACCGACCGACCGACCGACCGACCGACCGAC
>NW_027487189.1:0-2500 GCF_050908995.1 Andrena cerasifolii | reverse complement strand
CGACCGACGGACTGACTGACCAACTGACCGACCGACCGACCGACCGATCGACCGACCGACCGACCGACGGACTGACTGACCGACTGACCGACCGACCGGCCGACCGACCGACCGACCGACCGACGGACTGACTGATCGACTGACCGACTGACCGACTGACCGACTGACCGAACCGACGGACTGACTGACCGACTGACCGACTGACCGACCGACCGACCGACCGACCGACCGACCGACCGACCGACCGACGGACTGACTGACCGACTGACCGACTGACCGACTGACCGACCGACGGACTGACTGACCGACTGACCGACTGACCGACCGACCGACCGACGGACTGACTGACCGACTGACCGACTGACCGACCGACCGACCGACCGACCGACCGACCGACCGACCGACCGTCCGTCCGACCGACGGACTGACGGACCGACTGACCGACCGACCGACCGACCGACCGACCGAACGACCAACCGACCGACCGACCGACCGACCGACCGACCGACCGACCGACCGACGGACTGACTGACCGACCGACCGACGGACTGACTGACCAACTGACCGACTGACCTACGGACTGACTGACCGACTGACCGACCGACCGACCGACCGACCGACCGACCGACCGACCGACCGACCGACGGACCGACTGACCGACTGACCGACTGACCGACCGACCGGTCGACCGACCGACCGACCGACCGACCGACCGGCCGACCGACCGACCGACCGACCGACGGACTGACTGATCGACTGACCGACTGACCGACTGACCGACTGACCGACCGACGGACTGACTGACCGACTGACCGACTGACCGACCGACCGACCGACCGACCGACCGACCGACCGACCGACGGACTGACTGACCGACTGACCGACTGACCGACTGACCGACCGACGGACTGACTGACCGACTGACCGACTGACCGACCGACCGACCGACCGACCGACCGACCGACCGTCCGTCCGACCGACGGACTGACGGACCGACTGACCGACCGACCGACCGACCGACCGACCGAACGACCAACCGACCGACCGACCGACCGACCGACCGACCGACCGACCGACCGACGGACTGACTGACCGACTGACCGACTGACCGACTGACCGACCGACCGGCCGACCGACGACCGACCGACTGACCGACTGACCGACCGACCGACCGACCGACCGACCGACCGACCGACCGACCGACCGACCGACCGACCGACGACGGACTGACTGACCGACTGAACGACTGACCGACCGACCGACCGACCGACGGACTGACTGACCGACTGACCGACTGACCGACTGACCGACTGACCGACTGACCGACTGACCGACAGACCGGTCGACCGACCGACCGACCGACCGACCGACCGACCGACCGACCGACCGACCGACCGAGACCGACCGACGGACTGACTGACCGACTGACCGACCGACCGGCCGACCGACCGACCGACCGACCGACCGACCGACCAACCGACCGACCGACCGACGGACCGACCAACTGACCGACTGACCGACTGACCGACTGACCGACTGACCGACTGACCGACTGACCGACTGACCGACTGACCGACTGACCGACTGACCGACCGACCGACCGACGGACTGACTGACCGACTGACCGACCGACCGACCGACTGACTGACCGACTGACCGACTGACCGACCGACCGACCGACCGACCGACCGACCGACCGTCCGTCCGTCCGACCGACGGACTGACGGACCGACTGACCGACTGACCGACCGACCGACCGACCGACCGACCGAACGACCAACCGACCGACCGACCGACCGACCGACCGACCGACCGACCGACCGACCGACCGACCGACGGACTGACTGACCGACTGACCGACTGACCGACTGACCGACCAACAGGCCGACCGACCGACCGACCGACTGACCGACTGACCGACCGACCGACCGACCGACCGACCGACCGACCGAACCGACCGACCGACCGACCGACCGACCGACCGACCGACCGACCGACCGACCGACCGACCGACCGACGGACTGACTGACCAACTGACCGACTGACCTACGGACTGACTGACCGACTGACCGACCGACCGACCGACCGACCGACCGACCGACCGACCGACCGACCGCGACGGACCGACGGACTGACTGACCGACTGACCGACTGACCGACCGACCGACCGAACGACTGACCGAACGACCGACCGACCGACCGACGGACTGACCGACCGACCGACCGACCGACCGACCGACCAACCGACCGACCGACCGACCGACCGACCGACCGACCGACCGACCGACCGACCGACCGACCGACCGACCGACGGGACTGACTGACCGAATGAACGACCGACCGACGGACTGACTGACCGACTGACCGACTGACCGACCGACCGACCGAACGACCGACCGAACGACCGACCGACCGACCGACCGACCGACGGACTGACTGACCGACTGACCGACTGACCGACTGACCGACTGAACGACTGACCGACCGACCGACCGACCGA
>NW_027487188.1:0-17002 GCF_050908995.1 Andrena cerasifolii | reverse complement strand
TGTTTAACGAAGAGACGCAGAATTTTCGAACGCCTCTTGAAAGAATGCGCCTCATATTAGCAACTTTAAAGCGATGCCTTTGAAGCTGAAATTTAGTATACCTCGTTCCAATTCATTTTCTCCTGATATATTGGCCAAAATCTGGCGAAAATTTCGAGAATACACAAAATTGAGCTTTGTAACAGGAGAACATGCCGTCGGAAGAGATGGAACAATGTAACGTTTCCGGAGAGCAAATCAAAGAGCGAGAAGTGGCGCAGGTGTTTCGAGACAGTGACTGTTTAACGAAGAGTCGCACAATTTTCGAACGCCTCTTGAAAGGCCTGCGCCTCTGATTTGATACTTTTAAGCGATGCCTTTGAAGCTGAAATCTAGTATACATCTTTCCACTTCATGTTCTCCTGATATATTGGCCAAAATCTAGCGAAAATTTTCAGAATGCACAAAATTGGGCTTTGTAACAGGAGAACATGCCGTCGAAAGAGATGGCACAAAGTAACGTCTCCGGAGAGCAAATCAAAGAGCGAGATGTGGCGCAGATGTTTCGAGACAGTGACTGATTAACGAAGAGACGCAGAATTTTCGAACGCCTCTTGAAAGGCCTGCGCCTCTTGTTTGCAACTTTAAGGCGATGCCTTTGAAGCTGAAATTTAGTATACCTCTTTCCACTTCATTTTCTCCTGAATTATTGACCAAAATCTGGCAAAAATTTCGAGAATACACAAAATTGGGCTTTGTAACAGGAGATCATGCCGTCGAAAGAGATGGAACAAAGTAATGTCTCCGGAGAGCAAATCAAAGAGCGAGAAGTGGCGCAGGTGTTTCGAGACAGTGACTGTTTCACGAAGAGACCCAGAATTTTCGAAAGCCTCTTGAAAGGCCTGCGCCTCTTATTTGCAACTTTAAGGCGATGCCTTTGAAGCACAAAAATTAAGTATACCTCTTTTGACTTCATGTTCTCCTGATATATTGGCCAAAATCTGGCGAACATTTTCAGAATGCACAAAATTGGGCTTTGTAACAGGAGAACATGCCGTCGAAACAGATGGCACAAAGTAACGTCTCCGGAGGGCAAATCAATGAGCGAGAAGTGGCGCAGATGTTTCGAGACAGTGATTGTTTAACGAAGAGTCGCACAATTTTCGAACGCCTCTTGAAATGCCTGCGCCTCTGATTTGATACTTTTAAGCGATGCCTTTGAAGCTGAAATTTAGTATACCTCTTTCCACTTCATTTTCTCCTGATTTATTGGCCAAAATCTGGCGAAAATTTCGAGAATACACAAAATTGGGCATTGTTACAGGAGAACATGCCGTCGAAAGAGATGGAACAAAGTAATGTCTCCGGAGAGCAAATCAAAGAGCGAGAAGTGGCGCATGTGTTTCGAGACAGTGACTGTTTCACGAAGAGACGCAGAATTTTCGAAAGCCTCTTGAAAGGCCTGCGCCTCTTAATTGCAACTTTAAGGCGATGCCTTTGAAGCGGAAGTTTAGTATACCTCTTTTGACTTCATGTTCTCCTGATATATTGGCCAATATCTGGCGAAAATTTTCAGAATGGACAGAATTGGGCTTTGTAACAGGAGAACATGCCGTCGAAAGAGATGGCACAAAGTAACGTCTCCGGAGGGCAAATCAATGAGCGAGAAGTGGCGCTGATGTTTCGGGACAGTGACTGTTTAACGAAGAGTCGCAGAATTTTCGAACGCCTCTTGAAAGGCCTGCGCCTCTGATTTGCAACTTTAAGGCGATGCCTTTGAAGCTGAAATTTAGTATACCTCTTTTGACTTCATGTTCTCCTGATATATTGGCCAAAATCTGGCGAACATTTTCAGAATGCACAAAATTGGGCTTTGTAACAGGAGAACATGCCGTCGAAAGAGATGGCACAAAGTAACGTCTCCGGAGAGCAAATCAAAGAGCGAGAAGTGGCGCAGGTGTTTCGAGACAGTGACTGTTTCACGAAGACACGCAGAATTTTCGAACGCCTCTTGAAAGGCCTGCGCCTCTGATTTGCAACTTTAAGGCGATGCCTTTGAAGCTGAAATTTAGTATACCTCTTTTGACTTCATGTTCTCCTGATATATTGGCCAAAATCTGGCGAACATTTTCAGAATGCACAAAATTGGGCTTTGTAACAGGAGAACATGCCGTCGAAAGAGATGGCACAAAGTAACGTCTCCGGAGGGCAAATCAATGAGCGAGAAGTGGCGCAGATGTTTCGAGACAATGACTGTTTCACGAAGAGACGCAGAATTTTCGAAAGCCTCTTGAAAGGGCTGCGCCTCATAATTGCAACTTTAAGGCGATGCCTTTGAAGCTGAAATTTAGTATACATCTTTCCACTTCATGTTCTCCTGATATATTGGCCAAAATCTGGCGAAAATTTTCAGAATGCACAGAATTGGGCTTTGTAAAAGGAGAACATGCCGTCGAAAGAGATGGCACAAAGTAACGTCTCCGGAGGGCAAATCAATGAGCGAGAAGTGGCGCAGATGTTTCGAGACAGTGACTGTTTAACGAAGAGTCGCACAATTTTCGAACGCCTCTTGAAAGGCCTGCGCCTCTGATTTGATACTTTTAAGCGATGCCTTTGAAGCTGAAATTTAGTATACCTCTTTCCACTTCATTTTCTCCTGATTTATTGGCCAAAATCTGGCGAAAATTTCGAGAATACACAAAATTGGGCTTTGTAACAGGAGAACATGCCGTCGAAAGAGATGGAACAAAGTAATGTCTCCGGACAGCAAATCAAAGAGCGAGAAGTGGCGCATGTGTTTCGAGACAGTGACTGTTTCACGAAGAGACGCAGAATTTTCGAAAGCCTCTTGAAAGGCCTGCGCCTCTTAATTGCAACTTTAAAGCGATGCCTTTGAAGCGGAAATTTAGTATACCTCTTTTGACTTCATGTTCTCCTGATATATTGGCCAAAATCTGGCGAAAATTTTCAGAATGCACAGAATTGGGCTTTGTAACAGGAGAACATGCCGTCGAAAGAGATGGCACAAAGTAACGTCTCCGGAGGGCAAATCAATTAGCGAGAAGTGGCGCTGATGTTTCGAGACAGTGACTGTTTAACGAAGAGTCGCAGAATTTTCGAACGCCTCTTGAAAGGCCTGCGCCTCTTAATTACAAGTTTAAAGCGATGCCTTTGAAGCTGAAATTTAGTATACCTCGTTCCAATTCATTTTCTCCTGATATATTGGCCAAAATCTGGCGAAAATTTCGAGAATACACAAAATTGAGCTTTGTAACAGGAGAACATGCCGTCGGAAGAGATGGAACAATGTAACGTTTCCGGAGAGCAAATCAAAGAGCGAGAAGTGGCGCAGGTGTTTCGAGACAGTGACTGTTTAACGAAGAGTCGCACAATTTTCGAACGCCTCTTGAAAGGCCTGCGCCTCTGATTTGATACTTTAAGGCGATGCCTTTGAAGCTGAAATTTAGTATACCTCTTTTGACTTCATGTTCTCCTGATATATTGGCCAAAATCTGGCGAACATTTTCAGAATGCACAAAATTGGGCTTTGTAACAGGAGAACATGCCGTCGAAAGAGATGGCACAAAGTAACGTCTCCGGAGAGCAAATCAAAGAGCGAGAAGTGGCGCAGGTGTTTCGAGACAGTGACTGTTTCACGAAGACACGCAGAATTTTCGAACGCCTCTTGAAAGGCCTGCGCCTCTGATTTGCAACTTTAAGGCGATGCCTTTGAAGCTGAAATTTAGTATACCTCTTTTGACTTCATGTTCTCCTGATATATTGGCCAAAATCTGGCGAACATTTTCAGAATGCACAAAATTGGGCTTTGTAACAGGAGAACATGCCGTCGAAAGAGATGGCACAAAGTAACGTCTCCGGAGGGCAAATCAATGAGCGAGAAGTGGCGCAGATGTTTCGAGACAATGACTGTTTCACGAAGAGACGCAGAATTTTCGAAAGCCTCTTGAAAGGGCTGCGCCTCATAATTGCAACTTTAAGGCGATGCCTTTGAAGCTGAAATTTAGTATACATCTTTCCACTTCATGTTCTCCTGATATATTGGCCAAAATCTGGCGAAAATTTTCAGAATGCACAGAATTGGGCTTTGTAAAAGGAGAACATGCCGTCGAAAGAGATGGCACAAAGTAACGTCTCCGGAGGGCAAATCAATGAGCGAGAAGTGGCGCAGATGTTTCGAGACAGTGACTGTTTAACGAAGAGTCGCACAATTTTCGAACGCCTCTTGAAAGGCCTGCGCCTCTGATTTGATACTTTTAAGCGATGCCTTTGAAGCTGAAATTTAGTATACCTCTTTCCACTTCATTTTCTCCTGATTTATTGGCCAAAATCTGGCGAAAATTTCGAGAATACACAAAATTGGGCTTTGTAACAGGAGAACATGCCGTCGAAAGAGATGGAACAAAGTAATGTCTCCGGACAGCAAATCAAAGAGCGAGAAGTGGCGCATGTGTTTCGAGACAGTGACTGTTTCACGAAGAGACGCAGAATTTTCGAAAGCCTCTTGAAAGGCCTGCGCCTCTTAATTGCAACTTTAAAGCGATGCCTTTGAAGCGGAAATTTAGTATACCTCTTTTGACTTCATGTTCTCCTGATATATTGGCCAAAATCTGGCGAAAATTTTCAGAATGCACAGAATTGGGCTTTGTAACAGGAGAACATGCCGTCGAAAGAGATGGCACAAAGTAACGTCTCCGGAGGGCAAATCAATTAGCGAGAAGTGGCGCTGATGTTTCGAGACAGTGACTGTTTAACGAAGAGTCGCAGAATTTTCGAACGCCTCTTGAAAGGCCTGCGCCTCTTAATTACAAGTTTAAAGCGATGCCTTTGAAGCTGAAATTTAGTATACCTCGTTCCAATTCATTTTCTCCTGATATATTGGCCAAAATCTGGCGAAAATTTCGAGAATACACAAAATTGAGCTTTGTAACAGGAGAACATGCCGTCGGAAGAGATGGAACAATGTAACGTTTCCGGAGAGCAAATCAAAGAGCGAGAAGTGGCGCAGGTGTTTCGAGACAGTGACTGTTTAACGAAGAGTCGCACAATTTTCGAACGCCTCTTGAAAGGCCTGCGCCTCTGATTTGATACTTTTAAGCGATGCCTTTGAAGCTGAAATCTAGTATACATCTTTCCACTTCATGTTCTCCTGATATATTGGCCAAAATCTAGCGAAAATTTTCAGAATGCACAAAATTGGGCTTTGTAACAGGAGAACATGCCGTCGAAAGAGATGGCACAAAGTAACGTCTCCGGAGAGCAAATCAAAGAGCGAGATGTGGCGCAGATGTTTCGAGACAGTGACTGATTAACGAAGAGACGCAGAATTTTCGAACGCCTCTTGAAAGGCCTGCGCCTCTTGTTTGCAACTTTAAGGCGATGCCTTTGAAGCTGAAATTTAGTATACCTCTTTCCACTTCATTTTCTCCTGAATTATTGACCAAAATCTGGCAAAAATTTCGAGAATACACAAAATTGGGCTTTGTAACAGGAGATCATGCCGTCGAAAGAGATGGAACAAAGTAATGTCTCCGGAGAGCAAATCAAAGAGCGAGAAGTGGCGCAGGTGTTTCGAGACAGTGACTGTTTCACGAAGAGACCCAGAATTTTCGAAAGCCTCTTGAAAGGCCTGCGCCTCTTATTTGCAACTTTAAGGCGATGCCTTTGAAGCACAAAAATTAAGTATACCTCTTTTGACTTCATGTTCTCCTGATATATTGGCCAAAATCTGGCGAACATTTTCAGAATGCACAAAATTGGGCTTTGTAACAGGAGAACATGCCGTCGAAACAGATGGCACAAAGTAACGTCTCCGGAGGGCAAATCAATGAGCGAGAAGTGGCGCAGATGTTTCGAGACAGTGATTGTTTAACGAAGAGTCGCATAATTTTCGAACGCCTCTTGAAATGCCTGCGCCTCTGATTTGATACTTTTAAGCGATGCCTTTGAAGCTGAAATTTAGTATACCTCTTTCCACTTCATTTTCTCCTGATTTATTGGCCAAAATCTGGCGAAAATTTCGAGAATACACAAAATTGGGCATTGTTACAGGAGAACATGCCGTCGAAAGAGATGGAACAAAGTAATGTCTCCGGAGAGCAAATCAAAGAGCGAGAAGTGGCGCATGTGTTTCGAGACAGTGACTGTTTCACGAAGAGACGCAGAATTTTCGAAAGCCTCTTGAAAGGCCTGCGCCTCTTAATTGCAACTTTAAGGCGATGCCTTTGAAGCGGAAGTTTAGTATACCTCTTTTGACTTCATGTTCTCCTGATATATTGGCCAATATCTGGCGAAAATTTTCAGAATGGACAGAATTGGGCTTTGTAACAGGAGAACATGCCGTCGAAAGAGATGGCACAAAGTAACGTCTCCGGAGGGCAAATCAATGAGCGAGAAGTGGCGCTGATGTTTCGGGACAGTGACTGTTTAACGAAGAGTCGCAGAATTTTCGAACGCCTCTTGAAAGGCCTGCGCCTCTTAATTACAAGTTTAAAGCGATGCCTTTGAAGCTGAAATTTAGTATACCTCTTTCCACTTCATTTTCTCCTGATATATTGGCCAAAATCTGGCGAAAATTTTGAGAATACACAAAATTGAGCTTTGTAACAGGAGAACATGCCGTCGGAAGAGATGGAACAATGTAACGTCTCCGGAGAGCAAATCAAAGAGCGAGAAGTGGCGCAGGTGTTTCGAGACAGTGACTGTTTAACGAAGAGTCGCACAATTTTCGAACGCCTCTTGAAAGGCCTGCGCCTCTGATTTGATACTTTTAAGCGATGCCTTTGAAGCTGAAATCTAGTATACATCTTTCCACTTCATGTTCTCCTGATATATTGGCCAAAATCTAGCGAAAATTTTCAGAATGCACAACATTGGGCTTTGTAACAGGAGAACATGCCGTCGAAAGAGATGGCACAAAGTAACGTCTCCGGAGAGCAAATCAAAGAGCGAGAAGTGGCGCAGGTGTTTCGGGACAGTGACTGTTTAACGAAGACACGCAGAATTTTCGAACGCCTCTTGAAAGGCCTGCGCCTCTGATTTGCAACTTTAAGGCGATGCCTTTGAAGCTGAAATTTAGTATACCTCTTTTGACTTCATGTTCTCCTGATATATTGGCCAAAATCTGGCGAACATTTTCAGAATGCACAAAATTGGGCTTTGTAACAGGAGAACATGCCGTCGAAAGAGATGGCACAAAGTAACGTCTCCGGAGGGCAAATCAATGAGCGAGAAGTGGCGCAGATGTTTCGAGACAATGACTGTTTCACGAAGAGACGCAGAATTTTCGAAAGCCTCTTGAAAGGGCTGCGCCTCTTAATTGCAACTTTAAGGCGATGCCTTTGAAGCTGAAATTTAGTATACATCTTTCCACTTCATGTTCTCCTGATATATTGGCCAAAATCTGGCGAAAATTTTCAGAATGCACAGAATTGGGCTTTGTAAAAGGAGAACATGCCGTCGAAAGAGATGGCACAAAGTAACGTCTCCGGAGGGCAAATCAATGAGCGAGAAGTGGCGCTGATGTTTCGAGACAGTGACTGTTTAACGAAGAGTCGCAGAATTTTCGAACGCCTCTTGAAAGGCCTGCGCCTCTTAATTACAAGTTTAAAGCGATGCCTTTGAAGCTGAAATTTAGTATACCTCTTTCCACTTCATGTTCTCCTGATATATTGGCCAAAATCTAGCGAAAATTTTCAGAATGCACAATATTGGGCTTTGTAACAGGAGAACATGCCGTCGAAAGAGATGGCACAAAGTAACGTCTCCGGAGAGCAAATCAAAGAGCGAGAAGTGGCGCAGGTGTTTCGAGACAGTGACTGTTTCACGAAGAGACGCACAATTTTCGAACGCCTCTTGAAAGGCCTGCGCCTCTGATTTGATACTTTTAAGCGATGCCTTTGAAGCTGAAATTTAGTATACCTCTTTCCACTTCATGTTCTCCTGATATATTGGCCAAAATCTAGCGAAAATTTTCAGAATGCACAACATTGGGCTTTGTAACAGGGGAACATGCCGTCGAAAGAGATGGCACAAAGTAACGTCTCCGGAGAGCAAATCAAAGAGCGAGAAGTGGCGCAGGTGTTTCGAGACAGTGACTGTTTAACGAAGACACGCAGAATTTTCGAACGCCTCTTGAAAGGCCTGCGCCTCTGATTTGCAACTTTAAGGCGATGCCTTTGAAGCTGAAATTTAGTATACCTCTTTTGACTTCATGTTCTCCTGATATATTGGCCAAAATCTGGCGAACATTTTCAGAATGCACAAAATTGGGCTTTGTAACAGGAGAACATGCCGTCGAAAGAGATGGCACAAAGTAACGTCTCCGGAGGGCAAATCAATGAGCGAGAAGTGGCGCAGATGTTTCGAGACAGTGATTGTTTAACGAAGAGTCGCACAATTTTCGAACGCCTCTTGAAAGGCCTGCGCCTCTGATTTGATACTTTTAAGCGATGCCTTTGAAGCTGAAATTTAGTATACCTCTTTCCACTTCATTTTCTCCTGATTTATTGGCCAAAATCTGGCGAAAATTTCGAGAATACACAAAATTGGGCTTTGTAACAGGAGAACATGCCGTCGAAAGAGATGGAACAAAGTAATGTCTCCGGACAGCAAATCAAAGAGCGAGAAGTGGCGCATGTGTTTCGAGACAGTGACTGTTTCACGAAGAGACGCAGAATTTTCGAAAGCCTCTTGAAAGGCCAGCGCCTCTTAATTGCAACTTTAAAGCGATGCCTTTGAAGCGGAAATTTAGTATACCTCTTTTGACTTCATGTTCTCCTGATATATTGGCCAAAATCTGGCGAAAATTTTCAGAATGCACAGAATTGGGCTTTGTAACAGGAGAACATGCCGTCGAAAGAGATGGCACAAAGTAACGTCTCCGGAGGGCAAATCAATGAGCGAGAAGTGGCGCTGATGTTTCGAGACAGTGACTGTTTAACGAAGAGTCGCAGAATTTTCGAACGCCTCTTGAAAGGCCTGCGCCTCTTAATTACAAGTTTAAAGCGATGCCTTTGAAGCTGAAATTTAGTATACCTCGTTCCAATTCATTTTCTCCTGATATATTGGCCAAAATCTGGCGAAAATTTCGAGAATACACAAAATTGAGCTTTGTAACAGGAGAACATGCCGTCGGAAGAGATGGAACAATGTAACGTTTCCGGAGAGCAAATCAAAGAGCGAGAAGTGGCGCAGGTGTTTCGAGACAGTGACTGTTTAACGAAGAGTCGCACAATTTTCGAACGCCTCTTGAAAGGCCTGCGCCTCTGATTTGATACTTTTAAGCGATGCCTTTGAAGCTGAAATCTAGTATACATCTTTCCACTTCATGTTCTCCTGATATATTGGCCAAAATCTAGCGAAAATTTTCAGAATGCACAAAATTGGGCTTTGTAACAGGAGAACATGCCGTCGAAAGAGATGGCACAAAGTAACGTCTCCGGAGAGCAAATCAAAGAGCGAGATGTGGCGCAGATGTTTCGAGACAGTGACTGATTAACGAAGAGACGCAGAATTTTCGAACGCCTCTTGAAAGGCCTGCGCCTCTTGTTTGCAACTTTAAGGCGATGCCTTTGAAGCTGAAATTTAGTATACCTCTTTCCACTTCATTTTCTCCTGAATTATTGACCAAAATCTGGCAAAAATTTCGAGAATACACAAAATTGGGCTTTGTAACAGGAGATCATGCCGTCGAAAGAGATGGAACAAAGTAATGTCTCCGGAGAGCAAATCAAAGAGCGAGAAGTGGCGCAGGTGTTTCGAGACAGTGACTGTTTCACGAAGAGACCCAGAATTTTCGAAAGCCTCTTGAAAGGCCTGCGCCTCTTATTTGCAACTTTAAGGCGATGCCTTTAGAGCACAAAAATTATGTATACCTCTTTTGACTTCATGTTCTCCTGATATATTGGCCAAAATCTGGCGAACATTTTCAGAATGCACAAAATTGGGCTTTGTAACAGGAGAACATGCCGTCGAAACAGATGGCACAAAGTAACGTCTCCGGAGGGCAAATCAATGAGCGAGAAGTGGCGCAGATGTTTCGAGACAGTGATTGTTTAACGAAGAGTCGCACAATTTTCGAACGCCTCTTGAAAGGCCTGCGCCTCTGATTTGATACTTTTAAGCGATGCCTTTGAAGCTGAAATTTAGTATACCTCTTTCCACTTCATTTTCTCCTGATTTATTGGCCAAAATCTGGCGAAAATTTCGAGAATACACAAAATTGGGCATTGTTACAGGAGAACATGCCGTCGAAAGAGATGGAACAAAGTAATGTCTCCGGAGAGCAAATCAAAGAGCGAGAAGTGGCGCATGTGTTTCGAGACAGTGACTGTTTCACGAAGAGACGCAGAATTTTCGAAAGCCTCTTGAAAGGCCTGCGCCTCTTAATTGCAACTTTAAGGCGATGCCTTTGAAGCGGAAGTTTAGTATACCTCTTTTGACTTCATGTTCTCCTGATATATTGGCCAATATCTGGCGAAAATTTTCAGAATGGACAGAATTGGGCTTTGTAACAGGAGAACATGCCGTCGAAAGAGATGGCACAAAGTAACGTCTCCGGAGGGCAAATCAATGAGCGAGAAGTGGCGCTGATGTTTCGGGACAGTGACTGTTTAACGAAGAGTCGCAGAATTTTCGAACGCCTCTTGAAAGGCCTGCGCCTCTTAATTACAAGTTTAAAGCGATGCCTTTGAAGCTGAAATTTAGTATACCTCTTTCCACTTCATTTTCTCCTGATATATTGGCCAAAATCTGGCGAAAATTTCGAGAATACACAAAATTGAGCTTTGTAACAGGAGAACATGCCGTCGGAAGAGATGGAACAATGTAACGTTTCCGGAGAGCAAATCAAAGAGCGAGAAGTGGCGCAGGTGTTTCGAGACAGTGACTGTTTAACGAAGAGTCGCACAATTTTCGAACGCCTCTTGAAAGGCCTGCGCCTCTTAATTACAAGTTTAAGGCGATGCCTTTGAAGCTGAAATTTAGTATACCTCTTTCCACTTCATGTTCTCCTGATATATTGGCCAAAATCTGGCGAAAATTTTCAGAATGCACAGAATTGGGCTTTGTAAAAGGAGAACATGCCGTCGAAAGAGATGGCACAAAGTAACGTCTCCGGAGGGCAAATCAATGAGCGAGAAGTGGCGCTGATGTTTCGAGACAGTGACTGTTTAACGAAGAGTCGCAGAATTTTCGAACGCCTCTTGAAAGGCCTGCGCCTCTTAATTACAAGTTTAAAGCGATGCCTTTGAAGCTGAAATTTAGTATACCTCTTTCCACTTCATGTTCTCCTGATATATTGGTCAAAATCTAGCGAAAATTTTGAGAATGCACAACATTGGGCTTTGTAACAGGAGAACATGCCGTCGAAAGAGATGGCACAAGGTAACGTCTCCGGAGAGCAAATCAAAGAGCGAGAAGTGGCGCAGGTGTTTCGAGACAGTGACTGTTTCACGAAGAGACGCAGAATTTTCGAAAGCCTCTTGAAAGGCCTGCACCTCTGATTTGCAACTTTAAGGCGATGCCTTTGAAGCTGAAATTTAGTATACCTCTTTTGACTTCATGTTCTCCTGATATATTGGCCAAAATCTGGCGAAAATTTTCAGAATGCACAAAATTGGGCTTTGTAACAGGAGAACATGCCGTCGAAAGAGATGGAACAAAGTAATGTCTCCGGAGAGCAAATCAAAGAGCGAGAACTGGCGCTGATGTTTCGAGACAGTGACTGTTTAACGAAGACACGCAGAATTTTCGAACGCCTCTTGAAAGGCCTGCGCCTCTGATTTGCAACTTTAAGGCGATGCCTTTGAAGCTGAAATTTAGTATACCTCATTCCACTTCATGTTCTCCTGATATATTGGCCAAAATCTGGCGGAAATTTTCAGAATGCACAGAATTGGGCTCTGTAACAGGAGAACATGCCGTCGAAAGAGATGGAACAAAGTAATGTCTCCGGAGAGCAAATCAAAGAGCGAGAACTGGCGCTGATGTTTCGAGACAGTGACTGTTTAACGAAGACACGCAGAATTTTCGAACGCCTCTTGAAGGGCCTGCGCCTCTGATTTGCAACTTTAAGGCGATGCCTTTGAAGCTGAAATTTAGTATACCTCATTCCACTTCATGTTCTCCTGATATATTGGCCAAAATCTGGCGGAAATTTTCAGAATGCACAGAATTGGGCTCTGTAACAGGAGAACATGCCGTCGAAAGAGATGGCACAAAGTAACGTCTCCGGAGGGCAAATCAATGAGCGAGAAGTGGCGCAGATGTTTCGAGACAGTGACTGTTTAACGAAGAGTCGCACAATTTTCGAACGCCTCTTGAAAGGCCTGCGCCTCTGATTTGATACTTTTAAGCGATGCCTTTGAAGCTGAAATTTAGTATACCTCTTTCCACTTCATTTTCTCCTGATTTATTGGCCAAAATCTGGCGAAAATTTCGAGAATACACAAAATTGGGCTTTGTAACAGGAGAACATGCCGTCGAAAGAGATGGAACAAAGTAATGTCTCCGGAGAGCAAATCAAAGAGCGAGAAGTGGCGCATGTGTTTCGAGACAGTGACTGTTTTCACGAAGAGACGCAGAATTTTCGAAAGCCTCTTGAAAGGCCTGCGCCTCTTAATTGCAACTTTAAGGCGATACCTTTGAAGCGGAAGTTTAGTATAACTCTTTTGACTTCATGTTCTCCTGATATATTGGCCAAAATCTGGCGAAAATTTTCAGAATGCACAGAATTGGGCTTTGTAACAGGAGAACATGCCGTCGAAAGAGATGGCACAAAGTAACGTCTCCGGAGGGCAAATCAATGAGCGAGAAGTGGCGCTGATGTTTCGAGACAGTGACTGTTTAACGAAGAGTCGCAGAATTTTCGAACGCCTCTTGAAAGGCCTGCGCCTCTTATTTGCAACTTTAAGGCGATGCCTTTGAAGCTGAAATTTAGTATACCTCTTTCCACTTCATTTTCTCCTGATATATTGGCCAAAATCTGGCGAAAATTTCGAGAATACACAAAATTGAGCTTTGTAACAGGAGAACATGCCGTCGGAAGAGATGGAACAATGTAACGTCTCCGGAGAGCAAATCAAAGAGCGAGAAGTGGCGCAGATGTTTCGAGACAGTGATTGTTTAACGAAGAGTCGCACAATTTTCGAACGCCTCTTGAAAGGCCTGCGCCTCTGATTTGATACTTTTAAGCGATGCCTTTGAAGCTGAAATTTAATATACCTCTTTCCACTTCATTTTCTCCTGATTTATTGGCCAAAATCTGGCGAAAATTTCGAGAATTCACAAAATTGGGCTTTGTAACAGGAGAACATGCCGTCGAAAGAGACGGAAACAATGTAACGTCTCCGGAGAGCAAATCAAAGAGCGAGAAGTGGCGCAGGTGTTTCGAGACAGTGACTGTTTCACGAAGAGACGCAGAATTTTCGAAAGCCTCTTGAAAGGCCTGCGCCTCTTAATTGCAAGTTTAAGGCGATGCCTTTGAAGCTGAAATTTAGTATACGTCTTTCCACTTCATGTTCTCCTGATATATTGGCCAAAATCTGGCGAAAATTTTCAGAATGCACAGAATTGGGCTTTGTAAAAGGAGAACATGTCGTCGAAAGAGATGGCACAAAGTAACGTCTCCGGAGGGCAAATCAATGAGCGAGAAGTGGCGCTGATGTTTCGAGACAGTGACTGTTTAACGAAGAGTCGCAGAATTTTCGAACGCCTCTTGAAAGGCCTGCGCCTCTTAATTACAAGTTTAAAAGCGATGCCTTTGAAGCTGAAATTTAGTATACCTCTTTCCACTTCATGTTCTCCTGATATATTGGCCAAAAATCTAGCGAAAATTTTCAGAATGCACAACATTGGGCTTTGTAACAGGAGAACATGCCGTCGAAAGAGATGGCACAAAGTAACGTCTCCGGAGAGCAAAATCAAAGAGCGAGAAGTGGCGCAGGTGTTTCGAGACAGTGACTGTTTCACGAAGAGACGCAGAATTTTCGAAAGCCTCTTGAAAGACCTGCGCCTCTGATTTGCAACTTTAAGGCGATGCCTTTGAAACTGAAATTTAGTATACCTCTTTTGACTTCATGTTGTCCTGATATATTGGCCAAAATCTGGCGAAAATTTTCAGAATGCACAAAATTGGGCTTTGTAACAGGAGAACATGCCGTCGAAAGAGATGGAACAAAGTAATGTCTCCGGAGGGCAAATCAAAGAGCGAGAAGTGGCGCTGATGTTTCGAGACAGTGACTGTTTAACGAAGACACGCAGAATTTTCGAACGCCTCTTGAAAGGCTCGCCTCTCTGATTTGATACTTTTAAGCGATGCCTTTGAAGTTGAAATTTAGTATACCACTTTCCACTTCATGTTCTCCTGATATATTGGCCAAAATGTACCAAAAATTTTCAGAATGCACAAAATTGGGATTTGTAACAGGAGAACATGCCGTCGAAAGAGATGGCACAAAGTAACGTCTCCGGAGGGCAAATCAAAGTGCGAGAAGTGGCGCAGATGTTTCGAGACAGTGACTGTTTAACGAAGACACGCAGAATTTTCGAACGCCTCTTGAAAGGCCTGCGCCTCTGATTTGCAACTTTAAGGCGATGCCTTTGAAGCTGAAATTTAGTATACCTCTTTCCACTTCATGTTCTCCTGATATATTGGCCAAAATCTAGCGAAAATTTTCAGAATGCACAACATTGGGCTTTGTAACAGGAGAACATGCCGTCGAAAGAGATGGCACAAAGTAACGTCTCCGGAGGGCAAATCAAAGTGCGAGAAGTGGCGCAGATGTTTCGAGACAGTGACTGTTTAACGAAGACACGCAGAATTTTCGAACGCCTCTTGAAAGGCCTGCGCCTCTGATTTGCAACTTTAAGGCGATGCCTTTCAAGCTGAAATTTAGTATACCTCTTTCCACTTCATGTTCTCCTGATATATTGGCCAAAATCTGGCGAAAATTTTCAGAATCCACAGAATTGTGCTTTGTAACAGGAGAACATGCCGTCGAAAGAGATGGCACAAAGTAACGTCTCCGGAGGGCAAATCAATGAGCGAGAAGTGGCGCTGATGTTTCGAGACAGTGACTGTTTAACGAAGAGTCGCAGAATTTTCGAACGCCTCTTGAAAGGCCTGCGCCTCTTAATTACAAGTTTAAAGCGATGCCTTTGAAGCTGAAATTTAGTATACCTCTTTCCACTTCATGTTCTCCTGATATATTGGCCAAAATCTAGCGAAAATTTTCAGAATGCACAACATTGGGATTTGTAACAGGAGAACATGCCGTCGAAAGAGATGGCACAAAGTAACGTCTCCGGAGAGCAAATCAAAGAGCGAGAAGTGGCGCAGGTGTTTCGAGACAGTGACTGTTTAACGAAGAGACGCAGAATTTTCGAACGCCTCTTGAAAGGCCTGCGCCTCTTAATTACAAGTTTAAGGCGATGCCTTTGAAGCTGAAATTTAGTATACCTCTTTCCACTTCATGTTCTCCTGATATATTGGCCAAAATCTGGCGAAAATTTTCAGAATGCACAGAATTGGGCTTTGTAAAAGGAGAACATGTCGTCGAAAGAGATGGCACAAAGTAACGTCTCCGGAGGGCAAATCAATGAGCGAGAAGTGGCGCTAATGTTTCGAGACAGTGACTGTTTAACGAAGAGTCGCAGAATATTCGAACGCCTCTTGAAAGGCCTGCGCCTCTTAATTACAAGTTTAAAGCGATGCCTTTGAAGCTGAAATTTAGTATACCTCTTTCCACTTCATGTTCTCCTGATATATTGGCCAAAATCTAGCGAAAATTTTCAGAATGCACAACATTGGGCTTTGTAACAGGAGAACATGCCGTCGAAAGAGATGGCACAAAGTAAAGTCTCCGGAGAGCAAATCAAAGAGCGAGAAGTGGCGCAGATGTTTCGAGACAGTGACTGTTTAACGAAGACACGCAGAATTTTCGAACACCTCTTGAAAGGCCTGCGCCTCTGATTTGCAACTTTAAGGCGATGCCTTTGAAGCTGAAATTTAGTATACCTCTTTCCACTTCATGTTCTCCTGATATATTGGCCAAAATCTAGCGAAAATTTTCAGAATGCACAAAATTGGGCTTTGTAACAGGAGAACATGCCGTCGAAAGAGATGGAACAAAGTAATGTCTCCGGAGAGGAAATCAAAGAGCGAGAAGAGGTGCAGGTGTTTCGAGACAGTGACTGTTTCACGAAGAGACGCAGAATTTTCGAAAGCCTCTTGAAAGGCCTGCGCCTCTTAATTGCAACTTTAAGGCGATGCCTTTGAAGCTGAAATCTAGTATACATCTTTCCACTTCATGTTCTCCTGATATATTGGCCAAAATCTGGCGAAATTTTCAGATTCCACAGAATTGGGCTTTGTAACAGGAGAACATGCCGTCGAAAGAGATGGCACAAAGTAAAGTCTCCGGAGAGCAAATCAAAGAGCGAGAAGTGGCGCAGATGTTTCGAGACAGTGACTGTTTAACGAAGACACGCAGAATTTTCGAACACCTCTTGAAAGGCCTGCGCCTCTGATTTGCAACTTTAAGGCGATGCCTTTGAAGCTGAAATTTAGTATACCTCTTTCCACTTCATGTTCTCCTGATATATTGGCCAAAATCTAGCGAAAATTTTCAGAATGCACAAAATTGGGCTTTGTAACAGGAGAACATGCCGTCGAAAGAGATGGAACAAAGTAATGTCTCCGGAGAGGAAATCAAAGAGCGAGAAGAGGTGCAGGTGTTTCGAGACAGTGACTGTTTCACGAAGAGACGCAGAATTTTCGAAAGCCTCTTGAAAGGCCTGCGCCTCTGATTTGCAACTTTAAGGCGATGCCTTTCAAGCTGAAATTTAGTATACCTCTTTCCACTTCATGTTCTCCTGATATATTGGCCAAAATCTGGCGAAAATTTTCAGAATCCACAGAATTGTGCTTTGTAACAGGAGAACATGCCGTCGAAAGAGATGGCACAAAGTAACGTCTCCGGAGGGCAAATCAATGAGCGAGAAG
>NW_027487187.1:0-17006 GCF_050908995.1 Andrena cerasifolii | reverse complement strand
AAAATTTTAATTTTAAAAAATTTTAAAATTAAATAAAAATTTAAAAAAAATTTTAAATTTAAAAAAAATTTATAAAAAATTTAAAAAATTAAATAAAAATTTAAAAAAAATTAAATTAAATAAAAAATATAAAAAAAATTTTAAAAAAAATTTTAAAAATTTTAAAAAATTTTCAAAAATATTCAAAAAATTTTTAAAAAATTAAAAAAAATATAAAAAGTTAAATAAAAATATAAAAAAAAATTTTAAAAAATTTTTAAATTTTAAAAAATCATATAAATTTTTTCTTAAAAAATTGAAAAAAAATTAAATATAAAACAAAAATTTTTTTAAAATTTTAAAATTTTAAAAAATTAAATAAAAAATTTTTAAAAAAATGAAAAAAAATTAAAAAATTTTAAAAAAATTTTAAAAAATTTAAAAAAATTAAAAAAAATTATAAGAAAATTAAAAAAAAATTAAAGTTTAAAAAATTAAAGAAGTAAAATAAAAGAAAAATAAAAATTAAAAGAAAAATTTTTAAAATTGTTAAAAAATTAAAACAATTTTTTTAAAAAAAAAATTTAAAAATTTTTTAAAAAATTTAAAAAATTAAAACAAATTTTCAAAAAATAAAAAAAATTAAAGTAAAAAAATTTTAAAATATAAAAAAAATTAAAATAAAAAATAATATACAAAATTTTAAAAGAAAAATAAAAGAAATTAAAAAGAAAATAAACAAATAAAAATTAAAAAAAAATAATAATTTAAAACAAAAATAAATAAAGTTTTTTTTTTAAATTAAAATAAAATAAAAAATAAAGAATTTTTTTTAAATTTAAAATATATAAAAAAATTTTAAAAAAATTGTAAAAAATTAAAAAAAAATAAAAAAATTTAAATTTTAAAAAAATTTAAAAATTAAATAAAAATTTTAAAAAAATTAAAAAATATAAAAAAATTTCAAAAAAATTTTAAATTTAAAAAAAAATTATTAAAAATTTTCAAAAAATTTTTCAAAAATTTTCAAAAAATTTTTAAATTTAAAAAAAATTTATTAAAAATTTTAAATAATTTGAAAAAAATTTAAAAATTGTTTTAAAAAATTAAATATAAAAAAAAATTTTAAAAAAATTTTAAAAAATTATATAAAAATTTTTTAAAAAAATTGAAAAAAATTAAAAAATTTTTAAAAAATTTTAAAAAATTAAAAAAATTAAAAAAGTTAAATAAAAATTTTAAAAAAATTAAATAAAAAATATAAAAAAATTTTAAAAAATTTTAAATTTTAAAAAATTAAATAAAAAAATTTTAAAAAAAATTTTAAAAAATTAAAAAAAATAAAAAAATTGAATAAAAATTTTAAAAAAATTAAATAAAAAATATAAAAAAAATATTAAAAAAATTTAAAAAAATTTTCAAAAAATTTAAAAAAATTTTCAAAAAAATTTTAAAAAATTAAAAAATATATAAAAAGTTAAATAAAAATTAAAAAAAAAATTAAAAAAATTTTTTTTTAAATTTTCAAAAAAAATTTAAAAAATTTTCAAAAAATTTTTATAAAATTTTCAAAAAAATTTAAAAAAAATTTAATAAATTTTTAAATTTTAAAAAAAAATTTTAAAAAATTAAAAAAAAATAAAAAATTTATAAGAAAATTAAAAAAAACATATACAATTTTTAAAAAAATTTAAAAAGTAAAATAAAACAAATATAAAATATAAAAAAATTTTAAAATTGTTAAGAAATTAAAACAAATTTTTTAAAATAAATTTTAAAAAAATTTTAAAACAAATTTTAAAAAATTTTTAAAAAAGTTTAAAAAATTTTTTAAAAATTTAAAAAAAATTTTAAAAAATTGAAAAAAAATTAAATATAAAAAAAATTTTAAAAAAAATTTTAAATTTTAAAAAATTAAATAAAAAAATTTTTAAAAAAATTGAAAAAAAAATTCAAAAATTTTAAAAAATTTTAAAAATTAAAAAAAAAATTATAAGAAAATTAAAAAAAAATTAAAATTTAAAAAATTAAAAAAGTAAAATAAAAGAAAAATAAAAATTAAAAAAAAAAATTTTAAAATTTTAAAAATTAAAAAAAAATAAAAAATTTATAAGAAAATTAAAAAAAACATAAAATTTTTGAAAAAATTTAAAAAGTAAAATAAAACAAATATAAAAGTTTAAACAAAAAATTTAAAAATTGTTAAGAAATTAAAACAAATTTTTTAAAATAAATTTTGAAAAAATTTTTAAAAAAATTTTAAAAAATTTTTAAAAAAATTTAAAAAAATTTTTTAATATTTTAAAAATTTTTTTAAAAAATTGAAGAAAAAAATTAAATATAAAAAAAATTTAAAAAAAATTTTAAATTTTAAAGAATTAAATAAAAAATTTTTTAAAAAATTGAAAAAAAAATTAAAAAATTTAAAAATAAAATTTAAAAATTAAAAAAAATAAAAAAAGTTAAATAAAAATTAAAAAAAAATTAAAAAAAATTAAAATAAAAAAATTTTAAAATAAAAAAAAATTTAAATAAAAAAAAGATACAAAAATTTAAAAGAAAAATAAAAATTTAAAAAAAAATTAAAAAATTCTTATAAAATTAAAACAATTTGTTTTAAAATTTTTTTTAAAAAAAATAAAAAAAATTAAAGTAAAAAAATTTTAAAATATAAAAAAAAATTAAAATAAAAAAAATATACAAAAATTTAAAAGAAAAATAAAAGAAATTAAAAAAAATAAACAAATAAAAATTTAAAAAAATAATAATTTAAAACAAAAATAAATAAAAAATTTCTTAAATTTAAAATAAAATAAAAAATAAAGAAATTTTTTTTAAATTTAAAAAATATAAAAAAATTAAAAAAATTGTAAAAAATATAAAAAAATTAAAAAAAAATTTTCAAAAATTTAAAAAATTTTCAAATTTTTTTTAAAAAAATTAAAAAAATAAAAATTAAAAAAAAATTTTAAAAATTTTAAAAATTAAAAAAAATAAAAAATTTATAATAAAATTAAAAAAAACATAAAATTTTTTAAAAAATTTAAAAAGTAAAATAAAACAAATATAACATTTTAAACAAAAAATTAAAAAATTGTTAAGAAATTAAAACAATTTTTAAAAAAATTTTAAAAATTTTTTAAAAATTTTAAAAATTTTTTAAAAATTTTAAATAATTTGAAAAAAATTTAATTTTTTTTTAAAAAATTGAAAAAAAATTAAATATAAAAAAAAAATTTTTTAAAATTTTTAATTTTAAAAAATTAAATAAAAAAATTTTAAAAGTATTGAACAAAAAATTAAAAAATTTTAAAAAAAATTTTAAAAAAATTTTAAAAAAATTTAAAAAAATTTTTAAAAAAATTATAAGAAAATTAAAAAGAATTTAAAATTTAAAAAAATTAAAAAAGTAAAATAAAAGAAAAATAAAAATTAAAAAAAAATTTTAAAAATTGTAAAAAATTAAAACTATTTTTTTAAAAAAAAATTTTAAAAAAATTTTAAAAAAAATTTTTAAAAATTTTTAAAAAAATTTAAAAAATTTTTAAAATTTTTTTAAAAAATTAAAAAAAATAATAAAAGTTAAATAAAAATTTAAAAAAAATTAAATAAAAAATTAAAAAAATTTTTAAAAAAATTTTAAAAAATTTCAAAAAATTTTCAAAAAATTTCAAAAAAATTTAAAAAAATTAAAAAAAATAAAAAAAGTTAAATAAAAATTAAAA
This sequence comes from Andrena cerasifolii, assembly GCF_050908995.1. Classification (NCBI taxonomy): domain Eukaryota; kingdom Metazoa; phylum Arthropoda; class Insecta; order Hymenoptera; family Andrenidae; genus Andrena; species Andrena cerasifolii. Next base: position 13,302 of record NW_027487187.1, on the reverse strand, counting down.
AAAAATTTAAAAAATTAAAAAAACGTTTTTTGAAATAAAAAGAAATAATTTTAAAAAATTTAAATTTTGTTTTAAATTTAAAAAAAATTAAAGTAAAGAAATTTCAAAAAAGATTTAGTTTTAAAATTTTTTTTTAAATTTTAAAAATATAAACAAAATTCAAAAAATTTTTGTAAAAAATTAAAAAAAATTAAAAAAAATTTTAAATTTAAAAAAAATTTATAAAAAATTTAAAAAATTAAATAAAAATTTAAAAAAAATTAAATGAAAAATATAAAAAAATTTAAATAAATTTTTTTAAAAATTTTTAAAAAAATTTAAAAAAAAATTAAAAAATTTTAAAAATTAAAAAAAAATAAAAAAAGTTAAATAAAAATTAAAAAAAAATTTAAAAAATTAAAAAAACGTTTTTTGAAATAAAAAGAAATAATTTTAAAAAATTAAATTTTTTTTTTAAATTTAAAAAAAATTAAAGTAAAGAAATTTCAAAAAAGATTTAGTTTTAAATTTTTTTTTAAATTTTAAAAATATAAACAAAATTCAAAAAATTTTTGTAAAAAATTAAAAAAAATTAAAAAAAATTTTAAATTTAAAAAAAATTTATAAAAAATTTAAAAAATTAAATAAAAATTTAAAAAAAATTAAATGAAAAATATAAAAAAATTTAAATAAATTTTTTAAAAATTTTTAAAAAAATTTAAAAAAAAATTAAAAAATTTTAAAAAAAAAATTTTAAAAATTAAAAAAAATAAAAAAAGTTAAATAAAAATTTAAAAAAAATTAAATAAAAAATATAAAAAAAATTTTAAAAAATTTTTTAAAAAATTTCAAAAATTTTAAAAAATATTCAAAAAAAATTTTAAAAATTAAAAAAAATATAAAAAGTTAAATAAAAATATAAAAAAAATTTTAAATTTTAAAAAATCATATAAATTTTTTTTTAAAAAATTGAAAAAAAATTAAATATAAAACAAAATTTTTTTTAAAATTTTAAAATTTTAAAAAATTAAATAAAAAATTTTAAAAAAAATGAAAAAAAATTTAAAAATTTAAAAAAAATTTTAAAAATTTTTTTAAAAAATTTAAAAAATTTAAAAAAAAATTTAAAAAATTTTAAAAATTAAAAAAAATAAAAAATTTATAATAAAATTAAAAAAACATAAAATTTTTTAAAAAATTTAAAAAGTAAAATAAAACAAATATAACATTTTAAACAAAAAATTAAAAAATTGTTAAGAAATTAAAACAATTTTTAAAAAAATTTTAAAAAATTTTAAAAAATTTTAAATAATTTGAAAAAAATTTAATTTTTTTTTAAAAAATTGAAAAAAAATTAAGTATAAAAAAAAATTTTTAAAAATTTTTAATTTTAAAAAATTAAATAAAAAAATTTTAAAAGTATTGAACAAAAAATTAAAAAATTTTAAAAAAATTTTTAAAAAAATTTTAAAAAAATTTAAAAAAATTTTTAAAAAAATTATAAGAAAATTAAAAAGAATTTAAAATTTAAAAAAATTAAAAAAGTAAAATAAAAGAAAAATAAAAATTAAAAAAAATTTTTTAAAATTGTAAAAAATTAAAACTATTTTTTTAAAAAAAAATTTTAAAAAAATTTTAAAAAAAATTTTTAAAAATTTTTAAAAAAATTTAAAAAATTTTAAAAAATAAAAACAAATTTTCAAAAAAAATAAAAAAAAATTAAAGTAAAAAAATTTTAAAATATAAAAAAAAAATAAAATAAAAAAAAATATACAAAATTTTAAAAGAAAAATAAAAGAAATTAAAAAAAAAATAAACAAATAAAAATTAAAAAAATAATAATTTAAAACAAAAATAAATAATTTTTTTTTAAAATTAAAATAAAATAAAAAATTAAGAATTTTTTTTAAATTTAAAAAATATAAAAAAATTTAAAAAAAATTTGTAAAAAATTAAAAAAAAATAAAAAAATTTAAATTTTAAAAAAATTTTAAAAATTAAATAAAAATTTAAAAAAAAATTTAAATTTAAAAAAAATTTATAAAAAATTTAAAAAATTAAATAAAAATTTTAAAAAATTAAATAAAAAATATAAAAAAAATTTTAAAAAAATCTTTAAAAATTTTCAAAAATTTTCAAAAATATTCAAAAAAATTTTAAAAAATTAAAAAAAATATAAAAAGTTAAATAAAAATATAAAAAAAATTTTTTAAAAATTTTTAAATTTTAAAAAATCATATAAATTTTTTCTTAAAAAATTGAAAAAAAATTAAATATAAAACAAAATTTTTTTAAAATTTTAAAATTTTAAAAAATTAAATAAAAAATTTTTAAAAAAATGAAAAAAAATTAAAAAATTTTAAAAAAATTTTAAAAAATTTAAAAAAATTAAAAAAAAATTATAAGAAAATTAAAAAAAATTAAAGTTTAAAAAATTAAAGAAGTAAAATAAAAGAAAAATAAAAATTAAAAAAAAAAATTTTTAAATTGTTAAAAAATTAAAACAATTTTTTTAAAAAAAAATTTAAAAAATTTTTTAAAGAATTTAAAAAATTAAAACAAATTTTCAAAAAAATAAAAAAAATTAAAGTAAAAAAATTTTAAAATATAAAAAAAATTAAAATAAAAAATAATATACAAAATTTTAAAAGAAAAATAAAAGAAATTAAAAAGAAAATAAACAAATAAAAATTAAAAAAAAATAATAATTTAAAACAAAAATAAATAATTTTTTTTTTAAAATTAAAATAAAATAAAAAATAAAGAATTTTTTTTAAATTTAAAATATATAAAAAAATTTAAAAAAAAATTGTAAAAAATTAAAAAAAAATAAAAAAAATTTAAATTTTAAAAAAATTTTAAAAATTAAATAAAAATTTTAAAAAAATTAAAAAATATAAAAAAAATTTCAAAAAAATTTTGAATTTAAAAAAAAATTATTAAAAATTTTCAAAAAATTTTTCAAAAATTTTCAAAAAATTTTTAAATTTAAAAAAATTTATTAAAAATTTTAAATAATTTGAAAAAAATTTAAAAATTGTTTTAAAAAATTAAATATAAAAAAAAATTTTAAAAAAATTTTTAAATTTTAAAAAATTAAATAAAAATTTTTTAAAAAAATTGAAAAAAAATTTAAAATTTTTTAAAAAATTTTAAAAAATTAAAAAAATTAAAAAAGTTAAATAAAAATTTTAAAAAAATTAAATAAAAAATATAAAAAAAATTTTAAAAAATTTTAAATTATAAAAAATTAAATAAAAAAATTTAAAAAAAATTGAAAAAAAATTCAAAAATTTTAAAAAAAATTTTTAAAAAATTAAAAAAAATAAAAAAATTGAATAAAAATTTAAAAAAAATTAAATAAAAAATATAAAAAAAATATTAAAAAAATTTAAAAAAATTTTCAAAAAATTTAAAAAAATTTTCAAAAAGATTTAAAAAAATTAAAAAATATATAAAAAGTTAAATAAAAATTAAAAAAAAATTTAAAAAAATTTTTTTTTAAATTTTCAAAAAAAATTTAAAAAATTTTCAAAAAAATTTTATAAAATTTTCAAAAAAATTTAAAAAAAATTTTAATAAATTTTTAAATTTTAAAAAAAAATTTAAAAAATTAAAAAAAATAAAAAATTTATAAGAAAATTAAAAAAAACATATACAATTTTTAAAAAAATTTAAAAAGTAAAATAAAACAAATATAAAATATAAAAAAATTTTAAAATTGTTGAGAAATTAAAACAAATTTTTTAAAATAAATTTTAAAAAAATTTTAAAAAAAATTTAAAAAAATTTTTAAAAAAGTTTAAAAAATTTTTTAAAAATTTAAAAAAAATTTTAAAAAATTGAAAAAAATTAAATATAAAACAAAATTTTTTTTAAAATTTTAAAATTTTAAAAAATTAAATAAAAAATTTTAAAAAAAATGAAAAAAAAATTAAAAATTTTAAAAAAATTTTAAAAATTTTTTAAAAAATTTAAAAAATTTTAAAAAATTAAAACAAATTTTCAAAAAAAAATAAAAAAAAATTAAAGTAAAAAAATTTTAAAATATAAAAAAAAAATAAAATAAAAAAAAATATACAAAATTTTAAAAGAAAAATAAAAGAAATTAAAAAAAAATAAACAAATAAAAATTTAAAAAAATAATAATTTAAAACAAAAATAAATAATTTTTTTTTTAAATTAAAATAAAATAAAAAATAAAGAATTTTTTTAAATTTAAAAAATATAAAAAAATTTAAAAAAAATTTGTAAAAAATTAAAAAAAAATAAAAAAAATTTAAATTTTAAAAAAATTTTAAAAATTAAATAAAAATTTAAAAAAATTTTAAATTTAAAAAAAATTTATAAAAAATTTAAAAAATTAAATAAAAATTTAAAAAAATTAAATAAAAAATATAAAAAAAATTTTAAAAAAATTTTTAAAAATTTTCAAAAATTTTCAAAAATATTCAAAAAAATTTTAAAAAATTTTTAAATTTTAAAAAAATTTTAAAAAATTAAAAAAAATAAAAAATTTATAAGAAAATTAAAAAAAACATATACAATTTTTAAAAAAATTTAAAAAGTAAAATAAAACAAATATAAAATATAAAAAAATTTTAAAATTGTTGAGAAATTAAAACAAATTTTTTAAAAAATAAATTTTAAAAAAATTTTAAAAAAAATTTAAAAAATTTTTTAAAAAAGTTTAAAAAATTTTTTAAAAATTTAAAAAAATTTTTAAAAAATTGAAAAAAAATTAAATATAAAAAAAAATTTTAAAAAAATTTTTAAATTTTAAAAAATTAAAAAAAATAAAAAAAGTTAAATAAAATTAAAAAAAAATTAAATAAAAAATATAAAAAAATTTTTAAAAAAAATTTTAAAAATTTTAAAAAATTTTCAAAAAAATTTAAAAAATTAAAAAAAATAAAAAAGTAAATAAAAATTTTTAACAAAATTTTAAAAAATTAAAAATTTTTTTTTAAATTTTCAAAAAAAATTAAAAAAAAATAAAAAAAAATTTAAAATATAAAAAAATTTAAAATAAAAAAAATATACAAAAATTTAAAAGAAAAATAAAAAAAATAAAAAAATAAAAACAAATAAAATTTTAAAAACATAATAATTTAAAACAAAAATAAATAAAAAATTTTTTAAATTTAAAATAAAATAAAAAATAAAGAAATTTTTTTTAAATTTAAAAAATATAAAAAAATTTTAAAAAAATTGTAAAAAATATAAAAAAATTAAAAAAAAAATTTAAAAAATTTTCAAATTTTTTTAAAAAAAATTAAAGAAATAAAAATTTAAAAAAAAATTAAAAAATTTCAAAAAATTTTTAAAAAATTTTCAAAAATTTTTTAAAAAATTTTCAAAAAAATTTTAAAAAAAATTTAAAAAATTTTAAAAAAATTTAAAAAAATTAAAAAAAATAAAAAATTTATAAGAAAATTAAAAAAAACATAAAATACTTTAAAATATTTAAAAAGTAAAATAAAACAAATATAAAATTTTCAAAAAATTTTCAAAATTTTTTAAAAAAAAAATTAAAAAAATAAAAAAATTTTAAAATATAAAAAAAAATAAATAAAAAAAATATACAAAAATTTTAAAAAAATATAAAAAAAATTTTAAAAAAATTTAAAAAATTTTCAAAAAATTTTTAAAAAATTTTCAAAATTTTTTTAAAAAAAATTAAAAAAAATTAAACTAAAAAAATTTTAAAAATAAAAAAAAATTTAATTAAAAAAAATATACAAAAATTTAAAAGAAAAATAAAAGAAATTAAAAAAAATAAACAAATAAAAATTTTAAAAAATAATAATTTAAAACAAAAATAAATAATTTTTTTTTAAATTAAAATAAAATAAAAAATAAAGAATTTTTTTAAATTTAAAAAATATAAAAAAATTTAAAAAAAATTTGTAAAAAATTAAAAAAAATAAAAAAAATTTAAATTTTAAAAAATTTTAAAAATTAAATAAAAATTTAAAAAAATTTTAAATTTAAAAAAATTTATAAAAAATTTAAAAAATTAAATAAAAATTTAAAAAATTAAATAAAAAATATAAAAAAAATTTTAAAAAAATTTTTAAAAATTTTCAAAAATTTTCAAAAATATTCAAAAAAATTTTAAAAAATTTTAAATTTTAAAAAAAATTTTAAAAAATTAAAAAAAATAAAAAATTTATAAGAAAATTAAAAAAAACATATACAATTTTTAAAAAAATTTAAAAAGTAAAATAAAACAAATATAAAATATAAAAAAATTTTAAAATTGTTGAGAAATTAAAACAAATTTTTTAAAATAAATTTTAAAAAAATTTTAAAAAAAATTTAAAAAATTTTTTAAAAAAGTTTAAAAAATTTTTAAAAATTTAAAAAAATTTTTAAAAAATTGAAAAAAAATTAAATATAAAAAAAAATTTTAAAAAAATTTTTAAATTTTAAAAAATTAAAAAAAATAAAAAAAGTTAAATAAAATTAAAAAAAAATTAAATAAAAAATATAAAAAAATTTTTAAAAAAAATTTTAAAAATTTTAAAAAATTTTCAAAAAAATTTTAAAAAATTAAAAAAAATAAAAAAGTAAATAAAAATTTTTAACAAAATTTTAAAAAATTAAAAATTTTTTTTTAAATTTTCAAAAAAAATTAAAAAAAAAATAAAAAAAAATTTAAAATATAAAAAAATTTAAAATAAAAAAAATATACAAAAATTTAAAAGAAAAATAAAAAAAATAAAAAAATAAACAAATAAATTTTAAAAACATAATAATTTAAAACAAAAATAAATAAAAAATTTTTTAAATTTAAAATAAAATAAAAAATAAAGAAATTTTTTTTTAAATTTAAAAAATATAAAAAAATTTTAAAAAATTGTAAAAAATATAAAAAAATTAAAAAAAAAATTTAAAAAATTTTCAAATTTTTTTTAAAAAAAATTAAAGAAATAAAAATTTAAAAAAAAAATTAAAAAATTTCAAAAAATTTTAAAAAATTTTCAAAAATTTTTAAAAAATTTTCAAAAAAATTTTAAAAAAAATTTAAAAAATTTTAAAAAAATTTAAAAAAATTAAAAAAAATAAAAAATTTATAAGAAAATTAAAAAAAACATAAAATACAAAAATTTATAAGAAAATTAAAACATAAAATACTTAAAAATTAAAATAAATAAAACAAATATAAAATTATTTTAAAAAAAATTAAAAAAATAAAAAAAAAATATAAAAAAAATAAATAAAAAAATATACAAATTTTAAAAAAATATAAAAAAAATTTTAAAAAAATTTAAAAAATTTTCAAAAAATTTTTAAAAAATTTTCAAAATTTTTTAAAAAAAATTAAAAAAAATTAAACTAAAAAAATTTTAAAAATAAAAAAAAATTTAATTAAAAAAAATATACAAAAATTTAAAAGAAAAATAAAAGAAATTAAAAAAAATAAACAAATAAAAATTTTAAAAAATAATAATTTAAAACAAAAATAAATAATTTTTTTTAAAATTAAAATAAAATAAAAAATAAAGAAATTTTTTTAAATTTAAAAATATAAAAAAATTTTAAAAAAATATGTAAAAAATTTAAAAAAAATAAAAAAAAATTTTAAATTTTAAAAAAAAAATTAAAAAATATAAAAAAATTAAAAAAATTTTTTTTTTAAATTTTCAAAAAAAAATTAAAAAATTTTCAAAAAATTTTTATAAAATTTTCAAAAAAATTTAAAAAAATTTTAATAAATTTTTAAATTTAAAAAAAATTTTAAAAAAATTAAAAAAAATAAAAAATTTATAAGAAAATTAAAAAAAACATATACAATTTTTAAAAAAATTTAAAAAGTAAAATAAAACAAATATAAAATATAAAAAAATTTAAAATTGTTGAGAAATTAAAACAAATTTTTTAAAATAAATTTTAAAAAAATTTTAAAAAAAATTTAAATAATTTTTTAAAAAAATTGAAAAAAAATTAAAAAATTTTTAAAAAATTTTAAAAAATTAAAAGAATTAAAAAAGTTAAATAAAAATTTTAAAAAAATTAAATAAAAAATATAAAAAAATTTAAAAAATTTTAAATTTTAAAAAATTAAATAAAAAAATTTAAAAAAATTGAAAAAAAATTCAAAAATTTTTAAAAAATTAAAAAAAATAAAAAAATTGAATAAAAATTTAAAAAAAATTAAATAAAAAATATATAAAAAATATTAAAAAAATTTAAAAAAATTTTCAAAAAATTTAAAAAAATTTTCAAAAAAATTTAAAAAAATTAAAAAATATATAAAAAGTTAAATAAAAATTAAAAAAAAAAATTAAAAAAATTTTTTTTTAAATTTTCAAAAAAAATTTAAAAAATTTTCAAAAAATTTTTATAAAATTTTCAAAAAAATTTAAAAAAAAATTTAATAAATTTTTAAATTTTAAAAAAAATTTAAAAAAATTAAAAAAAATAAAAAATTTATAAGAAAATTAAAAAAAAAACATATACAATTTTTAAAAAAATTTAAAAAGTAAAATAAAACAAATATAAAATATAAAAAAATTTTAAAATTGTTAAGAAATTAAAACAAATTTTTTAAAATAAATTTTAAAAAAATTTTAAAAAAAATTTTAAAAATTTTTTAAAAAAGTTTAAAAAAATTTTTTAAAAATTTAAAAAAAATTTTAAAAAATTGAAAAAAAATTAAATATAAAAAAAATTTTAAAAAAATTTTAAATTTTAAAAAATTAAATAAAAAAATTTTTAAAAAAATTGAAAAAAAAATTAAAAAATTTTAAAAAATTTTAAAAATTAAAAAAAAAATTATAAGAAAATTAAAAAAAATTTAAAATTTAAAAAAATTAAAAAGTAAAATAAAAGAAAAATAAAAATTAAAAAAAAAAATTTTAAAAATTTTAAAAATTAAAAAAAAATAAAAAATTTATAAGAAAATTAAAAAAAACATAAAATTTTTGAAAAAATTTAAAAAGTAAAATAAAACAAATATAAAAGTTTAAACAAAAAATTTAAAAATTGTTAAGAAATTAAAACAAATTTTTTAAAATAAATTTTAAAAAAATTTTTAAAAAAATTTTAAAAAATTTTTAAAAAAAATTTAAAAAAAATTTTAAAAATTTTAAAAATTTTTTTAAAAAATTGAAAAAAAAATTAAATATAAAAAAAAATTTTAAAAAAATTTTAAATTTTAAAGAATTAAATAAAAATTTTTTTAAAAAATTGAAAAAAAAATTAAAAAATTTAAAAATAAAATTTAAAAATTAAAAAAAATAAAAAAAGTTAATTAAAAATTTAAAAAAAATTAAAAAAATTAAAATAAAAAAATTTTGAAAATAAAAAAAAATTTAAATAAAAAAAAGATACAAAAATTTAAAAGAAAAATAAAAATTTAAAAAAAAATTAAAAAATTCTTATAAAATTAAAACAATTTGTTTTAAAATTTTTTTTTAAAAAAATAAAAAAAAATTAAAGTAAAAAAATTTTAAAATATAAAAAAAAATTAAAATAAAAAAAATATACAAAAATTTAAAAGAAAAATAAAAGAAATTAAAAAAAATAAACAAATAAAAATTTAAAAAAATAATAATTCAAACAAAAATAAATAAAAAATTTCTTAAATTTAAAATAAAATAAAAAATAAAGAAATTTTTTTTAAATTTAAAAAATATAAAAAAATTAAAAAAAATTGTAAAAAATTTAAAAAAAATAAAAAAATTCAAATTTTAAAAAAATTAAAAAAATTAAATAAAAATTTAAAAAAATTTAAAAAATATTAAAAAATTTTCAAAAAAATTTTAAAAAATTTTCAAATTTTTTTTAAAAAAATTTTCAAAAAAATTTATAAAAATTAAAAAATATATAAAAAGTTTAATAAAAATTTAAAAAAGAATTAAAAAATTTTCAAAAAATTTTTAAAAAATTTTCAAAAAATTTTTATAAAATTTTCAAAAAAATTTTAAAAAAATTTTAATAAATTTTTAAAATTTAAAAAAAATTTTAAAAAATTAAAAAAAATAAAAAATTCATAAGAAAATTAAAAAAACATATACAATTTTTAAAAAAATTTAAAAAGTAAAATAAAAGAAATATAAAATTTAAAAATTTTTAAAATTGTTAAGAAATTAAAACAAATTTTTTAAAATAAATTTTAAAAAAATTTTAAAAAAAATTTTAAAAAAATTTTAAAAAATTGAAAAAAAATTAAATATAAAAAAAAAATTTTAAAAAATTTTTAAATTTTAAAAAATTAAATAAAAAATTTTTAAAAAAATTGAAAAAAAAAATTAAAAAATTTTAAAAAAATTTTAAAAATTAAAAAAAAATTATAAGAAAATTAAAAAAATTTAAAATTTAAAAAAATTAAAAAAGTAAAATAAAAGAAAAATAAAAATTAAAAAAAAAAATTTTTAAATTTTCAAACAATTTTTAAAAAATTTTCAAAACATTTTTAAAAATTTTTTAAAAAAAATTTAAAAAAATTTAAAAAAATTTTAAAAATTTAAAAAAAAATTTTTAAAATTTTAAAAATTAAAAAAAAATAAAAAATTTATAAGAAAATTAAAAAAAAATATAAAATTTTTGAAAAAATTTAAAAAGTAGAATAAAACAAATATAAAATTTTAAACAAAAAATTTAAAAATTGTTAAGAAATTAAAACAAATTTTTTAAAATAAATTTTAAAAAAATTTTTAAAAAAAATTTAAAAAATTTTTAAAAAAAATTAAATATAAAAAAAAAATTTTAAAAAATTTTTAAATTTTAAAAAATTAAATAAAAAATTTTTAAAAAATTGAAAAAAAAAATTAAAAAATTTTAAAAAAATTTTAAAAATTAAAAAAAATAAAAAATGTAAATAAAAATTTTAAAAAAATTTTAAAAAATAAAATTTTTTAAATTTTGAAAAATTAAATAAAATTTTTTTAAAAAAATTGAGAAAAAATTAAAATTTTTTTTTAAAAACATTTTTAAAAAATTGTTAAAAAATTAAAACAAAATTTAAAAAAATTTAAAAAATTTAAAAATACTTGAAAAAAATAAAAAAATTTTAAAAATTAAATAAAAATTTAAAAAAAATTTAATAAAAATAAAAAATATACAAAAATTTAAAAGAAAAATAAAAGAAATTAAAAAAATAAACAAATAAAAATTAAAAAATATAATAATTTAAAACAAAAATAAATAAAAAAAATTTTAAAATTAAAATAAAATAAAAAATAAAGAATATTTTTTTTAAATTTAAAAAATATAAAAAAATTTAAAAAAAAATTGTAAAAAATTTAAAAAAATAAAAAAATTCAAATTTTAAAAAAATTAAAAAAATTAAATAAAAATTTAAAAAAAAAATTAAAAAATATTAAAAAATTTTCAAAAAAAATTTTAAAAAATTTTCAAATTTTTTTTAAAAAAATTTTCAAAAAAATTTATAAAAATTAAAAAATATATAAAAAGTTTAATAAAAATTTAAAAAAGAATTAAAAAATTTTCAAAAAATTTTTAAAAAATTTTCAAAAAATTTTTATAAAATTTTCAAAAAAATTTTAAAAAAATTTTAATAAATTTTTAAAATTTAAAAAAAATTTTAAAAAATTAAAAAAAATAATAAATTCATAAGAAAATTAAAAAAAACATATACAATTTTTAAAAAAATTTAAAAAGTAAAATAAAACAAATATAAAATTTAAAAAAAATTTTAAAATTGTTAAGAAATTAAAACAAATTTTTTAAAATAAATTTTAAAAAAATTTTAAAAAAAATTTTAAAAAAATTTTAAAAAATTGAAAAAAAATTTTAAAAATTTTAAAAATTTTTTTTAAAAAATTGATAAAAAAATTAAATATAAAAAAAAATTTTTAAAAATTTTTAAATTTTAAAAAATTAAATAAAAAATTTTTAAAAAATTGAAAAGAAAATTAAAAAATTTTAAAAAAAATTTTAAAAATTAAAAAAATAAAAAAAGTTAAATAAAAATTTAAAAAAAAATTAAAAAAAATAAAAAAATGTAAATAAAAATTTTAAAAAAATTTTAAAAAATAAATTTTTTTTTAAATTTTGAAAAATTAAATAAAATTTTTTAAAAAATAAAATTTTTTTTAAATTTTGAAAAATTAAATAAAATTTTTTAAAAAAAATTGAGAAAAAATTAAATTTTTTTTTAAAAACATTTTAAAAAATTGTTAAAAAATTAAAACAAAATATAAAAAAATTTAAAAAAATTTAAAAATACTTGAAAAAAATAAAAAAATTTAAAAATTAAATAAAAATTTAAAAAAATTTAATAAAAATAAAAAATATACAAAAATTTAAAAGAAAAATAAAAGAAATTAAAAAAAATAAACAAATAAAAATTAAAAAATATAATAATTTAAAACAAAAATAAATAAAAAAAATTTTAAAATTAAAATAAAATAAAAAATAAAGAATATTTTTTTTAAATTTAAAAAATATAAAAAAATTTAAAAAAAATTGTAAAAAATTTAAAAAAAATAAAAAAATTCAAATTTTAAAAAAATTAAAAAAATTAAATAAAAATTTAAAAAAAAATTTAAAAAAAATTAAAAAATTTTCAAAAAAATTTTAAAAAATTAAAAAAAATAAAAAATTTATAAGAAAATTAAAAAAAACATATACAATTTTTAAAAAAATTTAAAAAGTAAAATAAAACAAATATAAAATTTAAAAAAAATTTAAAATTGTTAAGAAATTAAAACAAATTTTTTAAAATAAATTTTAAAAAAATTTTAAAAAAAATTTTAAAAAAATTTAAAAAAATTGAAAAAAAATTAAATATAAAAAAAAATTTTAAAAAATTTTTAAATTTTAAAAAATTAAATAAAAAAAAATTTTAAAAAATTGAAAAAAAATTAAAAAATTTTAAAAAATTTTAAAAATTAAAAAAAAATTATAAGAAAATTAAAAAAATTTAAAATTTAAAAAAATTAAAAAAGTAAAATAAAAGAAAAATAAAAATTAAAAAAAAAATTTTTTTAAATTTTCAAACAATTTTTAAAAAATTTTCAAAACATTTTTAAAAATTTTTTAAAAAAAATTTAAAAAAATTTAAAAAAATTTTAAAAATTTAAAAAAAATTTTTTAAAATTTTAAAAATTAAAAAAAAAATAAAAAATTTATAAGAAAATTAAAAAAAAATATAAAATTTTTGAAAAAATTTAAAAAGTAGAATAAAACAAATATAAAATTTTAAACAAAAAATTTAAAAAATTGTTAAGAAATTAAAACAAATTTTTTAAAATAAATTTTAAAAAAATTTTTAAAAAAAATTTAAAAAATTTTTTTAAAAAATTGATAAAAAAATTAAATATAAAAAAAAATTTTAAAAAATTTTAAATT
>NW_027487186.1:0-17009 GCF_050908995.1 Andrena cerasifolii | reverse complement strand
GAAACAAAGAAACAAAGAAACAAAGAAACAAAGAAACAAAGAAACAAAGAAACAAAGAAACAAAGAAACAAAGAAACAAAGAAACAAAGAAACAAAGAAACAAAGAAACAAAGAAACAAAGAAACAAAGAAACAAAGAAACAAAGAAACAAAGAAACAAAGAAACAAAGAAACAAAGAAACAAAGAAACAAAGAAACAAAGAAAAGAAACAAAGAAACAAAGAAACAAAGAAACAAAGAAACAAAGAAACAAAGAAACAAAGAAACAAAGAAACAAAGAAACAAAGAAACAAAGAAACAAAGAAACAAAGAAACAAAGAAACAAAGAAACAAAGAAACAAAGAAACAAAGAAACAAAGAAACAAAGAAACAAAGAAACAAAGAAACAAAGAAACAAAGAAACAAAGAAACAAAGAAACAAAGAAACAAAGAAACAAAGAAACAAAGAAACAAAGAAACAAAGAAACAAAGAAACAAAGAAACAAAGAAACAAAGAAACAAAGAAACAAAGAAACAAAGAAACAAAGAAACAAAGAAACAAAGAAACAAAGAAACAAAGAAACAAAGAAACAAAGAAACAAAGAAACAAAGAAACAAAGAAACAAAGAAACAAAGAAACAAAGAAACAAAGAAACAAAGAAACAAAGAAACAAAGAAACAAAGAAACAAAGAAACAAAGAAACAAAGAAACAAAGAAACAAAGAAACAAAGAAACAAAGAAACAAAGAAACAAAGAAACAAAGAAACAAAGAAACAAAGAAACAAAGAAACAAAGAAACAAAGAAACAAAGAAACAAAGAAACAAAGAAACAAAGAAACAAAGAAACAAAGAAACAAAGAAACAAAGAAACAAAGAAACAAAGAAACAAAGAAACAAAGAAACAAAGAAACAAAGAAACAAAGAAACAAAGAAACAAAGAAACAAAGAAACAAAGAAACAAAGAAACAAAGAAACAAAGAAACAAAGAAACAAAGAAACAAAGAAACAAAGAAACAAAGAAACAAAGAAACAAAGAAACAAAGAAACAAAGAAACAAAGAAACAAAGAAACAAAGAAACAAAGAAACAAAGAAACAAAGAAACAAAGAAACAAAGAAACAAAGAAACAAAGAAACAAAGAAACAAAGAAACAAAGAAACAAAGAAACAAAGAAACAAAGAAACAAAGAAACAAAGAAACAAAGAAACAAAGAAACAAAGAAACAAAGAAACAAAGAAACAAAGAAACAAAGAAACAAAGAAACAAAGAAACAAAGAAACAAAGAAACAAAGAAACAAAGAAACAAAGAAACAAAGAAACAAAGAAACAAAGAAACAAAGAAACAAAGAAACAAAGAAACAAAGAAACAAAGAAACAAAGAAACAAAGAAACAAAGAAACAAAGAAACAAAGAAACAAAGAAACAAAGAAACAAAGAAACAAAGAAACAAAGAAACAAAGAAACAAAGAAACAAAGAAACAAAGAAACAAAGAAACAAAGAAACAAAGAAACAAAGAAACAAAGAAACAAAGAAACAAAGAAACAAAGAAACAAAGAAACAAAGAAACAAAGAAACAAAGAAACAAAGAAACAAAGAAACAAAGAAACAAAGAAACAAAGAAACAAAGAAACAAAGAAACAAAGAAACAAAGAAACAAAGAAACAAAGAAACAAAGAAACAAAGAAACAAAGAAACAAAGAAACAAAGAAACAAAGAAACAAAGAAACAAAGAAACAAAGAAACAAAGAAACAAAGAAACAAAGAAACAAAGAAACAAAGAAACAAAGAAACAAAGAAACAAAGAAACAAAGAAACAAAGAAACAAAGAAACAAAGAAACAAAGAAACAAAGAAACAAAGAAACAAAGAAACAAAGAAAAACAAAGAAACAAAGAAACAAAGAAACAAAGAAACAAAGAAACAAAGAAACAAAGAAACAAAGAAACAAAGAAACAAAGAAACAAAGAAACAAAGAAACAAAGAAACAAAGAAACAAAGAAACAAAGAAACAAAGAAACAAAGAAACAAAGAAACAAAGAAACAAAGAAACAAAGAACAAAGAAACAAAGAAACAAAGAAACAAAGAAACAAAGAAACAAAGAAACAAAGAAACAAAGAAACAAAGAAACAAAGAAACAAAGAAACAAAGAAACAAAGAAACAAAGAAACAAAGAAACAAAGAAACAAAGAAACAAAGAAACAAAGAAACAAAGAAACAAAGAAACAAAGAAACAAAGAAACAAAGAAACAAAGAAACAAAGAACAAAGAAACAAAGAAACAAAGAAACAAAGAAACAAAGAAACAAAGAAACAAAGAAACAAAGAAACAAAGAAACAAAGAAACAAAGAAACAAAGAAACAAAGAAACAAAGAAACAAAGAAACAAAGAAACAAAGAAACAAAGAAACAAAGAAACAAAGAAACAAAGAAACAAAGAAACAAAGAAACAAAGAAACAAAGAAACAAAGAAACAAAGAAACAAAGAAACAAAGAAACAAAGAAACAAAGAAACAAAGAAACAAAGAAACAAAGAAACAAAGAAACAAAGAAACAAAGAAACAAAGAAACAAAGAAACAAAGAAACAAAGAAACAAAGAAACAAAGAAACAAAGAAACAAAGAAACAAAGAAACAAAGAAACAAAGAAACAAAGAAACAAAGAAACAAAGAAACAAAGAAACAAAGAAACAAAGAAACAAAGAAACAAAGAAACAAAGAAACAAAGAAACAAAGAAACAAAGAAACAAAGAAACAAAGAAACAAAGAAACAAAGAAACAAAGAAACAAAGAAACAAAGAAACAAAGAAACAAAGAAACAAAGAAACAAAGAAACAAAGAAACAAAGAAACAAAGAAACAAAGAAACAAAGAAACAAAGAAACAAAGAAACAAAGAAACAAAGAAACAAAGAAACAAAGAAACAAAGAAACAAAGAAACAAAGAAACAAAGAAACAAAGAAACAAAGAAACAAAGAAACAAAGAAACAAAGAAACAAAGAAACAAAGAAACAAAGAAACAAAGAAACAAAGAAACAAAGAAACAAAGAAACAAAGAAACAAAGAAACAAAGAAACAAAGAAACAAATAAACAAAGAAACAAAGAAACAAAGAAACAAAGAAACAAAGAAACAAAGAAACAAAGAAACAAAGAAACAAAGAAACAAAGAAACAAAGAAACAAAGAAACAAAGAAACAAAGAAACAAAGAAACAAAGAAACAAAGAAACAAAGAAACAAAGAAACAAAGAAACAAAGAAACAAAGAAACAAAGAAACAAAGAAACAAAGAAACAAAGAAACAAAGAAACAAAGAAACAAAGAAACAAAGAAACAAAGAAACAAAGAAACAAAGAAACAAAGAAACAAAGAAACAAAGAAAAAAGAACCAACGAACCAACGAACCAACGAACCAACGAACCAACGAACCAACGAACCAACGAACCAACGAACCAACGAACCAACGAACCAACAAACCAACGAACGAACGAACCAACGAACCAACGAACCAACGAACCAACGAACCAACGAACCAACGAACAAACGAAAAAAACGAAAAAACGACAAAACGAACAAACGAAAAAACGACAAAACGACAAAACAAGCAAACGAACAAACGAACAAAAGAACAAAAGAACAAACGAACAAACGAACAAACGAACAAACGAACAAACGAACAAACGAACAAACGAACAAACGAACAAACGAACAAACGAACAAACGAACAAACGAACAAACGAACAAACGAACAAACGAACAAACGAACAAACGAACAAACGAACAAACGAACAAACGAACAAACGAACAAACGAACAAACGAACAAACGAACAAACGAACAAACGAACAAACGAACAAACGAACAAACGAACAAACGAACAAACGAACAAACGAACAAACGAACAAACGAACAAACGAACAAACGAACAAACGAACAAACGAACAAACGAACAAACGAACAAACGAACAAACGAACAAACGAACAAACGAACAAACGAACAAACGAACAAACGAACAAACGAACAAACGAACAAACGAACAAACGAACAAACGAACAAACGAACAAACGAACAAACGAACAAACGAACAAACGAACAAACGAACAAACGAACAATCGAACAAAGAAACAAAGAAACAAAGAAACAAAGAAACAAAGAAACAAAGAAACAAAGAAACAAAGAAACAAAGAAACAAAGAAACAAAGAAACAAAGAAACAAAGAAACAAAGAAACAAAGAAACAAAGAAACAAAGAAACAAAGAAACAAAGAAACAAAGAAACAAAGAAACAAAGAAACAAAGAAACAAAGAAACAAAGAAACAAAGAAACAAAGAAACAAAGAAACAAAGAAACAAAGAAACAAAGAAACAAAGAAACAAAGAAACAAAGAAACAAAGAAACAAAGAAACAAAGAAACAAAGAAACAAAGAAACAAAGAAACAAAGAAACAAAGAAACAAAGAAACAAAGAAACAAAGAAACAAAGAAACAAAGAAACAAAGAAACAAAGAAACAAAGAAACAAAGAAACAAAGAAACAAAGAAACAAAGAAACAAAGAAACAAAGAAACAAAGAAACAAAGAAACAAAGAAACAAAGAAACAAAGAAACAAAGAAACAAAGAAACAAAGAAACAAAGAAACAAAGAAACAAAGAAACAAAGAAACAAAGAAACAAAGAAACAAAGAAACAAAGAAACAAAGAAACAAAGAAACAAAGAAACAAAGAAACAAAGAAACAAAGAAACAAAGAAACAAAGAAACAAAGAAACAAAGAAACAAAGAAACAAAGAAACAAAGAAACAAAGAAACAAAGAAACAAAGAAACAAAGAAACAAAGAAACAAAGAAACAAAGAAACAAAGAAACAAAGAAACAAAGAAACAAAGAAACAAAGAAACAAAGAAACAAAGAAACAAAGAAACAAAGAAACAAAGAAACAAAGAAACAAAGAAACAAAGAAACAAAGAAACAAAGAAACAAAGAAACAAAGAAACAAAGAAACAAAGAAACAAAGAAACAAAGAAACAAAGAAACAAAGAAACAAAGAAACAAAGAAACAAAGAAACAAAGAAACAAAGAAACAAAGAAACAAAGAAACAAAGAAACAAAGAAACAAAGAAACAAAGAAACAAAGAAACAAAGAAACAAAGAAACAAAGAAACAAAGAAACAAAGAAACAAAGAAACAAAGAAACAAAGAAACAAAGAAACAAAGAAACAAAGAAACAAAGAAACAAAGAAACAAAGAAACAAAGAAACAAAGAAACAAAGAAACAAAGAAACAAAGAAACAAAGAAACAAAGAAACAAAGAAACAAAGAAACAAAGAAACAAAGAAACAAAGAAACAAAGAAACAAAGAAACAAAGAAACAAAGAAACAAAGAAACAAAGAAACAAAGAAACAAAGAAACAAAGAAACAAAGAAACAAAGAAACAAAGAAACAAAGAAACAAAGAAACAAAGAAACAAAGAAACAAAGAAACAAAGAAACAAAGAAACAAAGAAACAAAGAAACAAAGAAACAAAGAAACAAAGAAACAAAGAAACAAAGAAACAAAGAAACAAAGAAACAAAGAAACAAAGAAACAAAGAAACAAAGAAACAAAGAAACAAAGAAACAAAGAAACAAAGAAACAAAGAAACAAAGAAACAAAGAAACAAAGAAACAAAGAAACAAAGAAACAAAGAAACAAAGAAACAAAGAAACAAAGAAACAAAGAAACAAAGAAACAAAGAAACAAAGAAACAAAGAAACAAAGAAACAAAGAAACAAAGAAACAAAGAAACAAAGAAACAAAGAAACAAAGAAACAAAGAAACAAAGAAACAAAGAAACAAAGAAACAAAGAAACAAAGAAACAAAGAAACAAAGAAACAAAGAAACAAAGAAACAAAGAAACAAAGAAACAAAGAAACAAAGAAACAAAGAAACAAAGAAACAAAGAAACAAAGAAACAAAGAAACAAAGAAACAAAGAAACAAAGAAACAAAGAAACAAAGAAACAAAGAAACAAAGAAACAAAGAAACAAAGAAACAAAGAAACAAAGAAACAAAGAAACAAAGAAACAAAGAAACAAAGAAACAAAGAAACAAAGAAACAAAGAAACAAAGAAACAAAGAAACAAAGAAACAAAGAAACAAAGAAACAAAGAAACAAAGAAACAAAGAAACAAAGAAACAAAGAAACAAAGAAACAAAGAAACAAAGAAACAAAGAAACAAAGAAACAAAGAAACAAAGAAACAAAGAAACAAAGAAACAAAGAAACAAAGAAACAAAGAAACAAAGAAACAAAGAAACAAAGAAACAAAGAAACAAAGAAACAAAGAAACAAAGAAACAAAGAAACAAAGAAACAAAGAAACAAAGAAACAAAGAAACAAAGAAACAAAGAAACAAAGAAACAAAGAAACAAAGAAACAAAGAAACAAAGAAACAAAGAAACAAAGAAACAAAGAAACAAAGAAACAAAGAAACAAAGAAACAAAGAAACAAAGAAACAAAGAAACAAAGAAACAAAGAAACAAAGAAACAAAGAAACAAAGAAACAAAGAAACAAAGAAACAAAGAAACAAAGAAACAAAGAAACAAAGAAACAAAGAAACAAAGAAACAAAGAAACAAAGAAACAAAGAAACAAAGAAACAAAGAAACAAAGAAACAAAGAAACAAAGAAACAAAGAAACAAAGAAACAAAGAAACAAAGAAACAAAGAAACAAAGAAACAAAGAAACAAAGAAACAAAGAAACAAAGAAACAAAGAAACAAAGAAACAAAGAAACAAAGAAACAAAGAAACAAAGAAACAAAGAAACAAAGAAACAAAGAAACAAAGAAACAAAGAAACAAAGAAACAAAGAAACAAAGAAACAAAGAAACAAAGAAACAAAGAAACAAAGAAACAAAGAAACAAAGAAACAAAGAAACAAAGAAACAAAGAAACAAAGAAACAAAGAAACAAAGAAACAAAGAAACAAAGAAACAAAGAAACAAAGAAACAAAGAAACAAAGAAACAAAGAAACAAAGAAACAAAGAAACAAAGAAACAAAGAAACAAAGAAACAAAGAAACAAAGAAACAAAGAAACAAAGAAACAAAGAAACAAAGAAACAAAGAAACAAAGAAACAAAGAAACAAAGAAACAAAGAAACAAAGAAACAAAGAAACAAAGAAACAAAGAAACAAAGAAACAAAGAAACAAAGAAACAAAGAAACAAAGAAACAAAGAAACAAAGAAACAAAGAAACAAAGAAACAAAGAAACAAAGAAACAAAGAAACAAAGAAACAAAGAAACAAAGAAACAAAGAAACAAAGAAACAAAGAAACAAAGAAACAAAGAAACAAAGAAACAAAGAAACAAAGAAACAAAGAAACAAAGAAACAAAGAAACAAAGAAACAAAGAAACAAAGAAACAAAGAAACAAAGAAACAAAGAAACAAAGAAACAAAGAAACAAAGAAACAAAGAAACAAAGAAACAAAGAAACAAAGAAACAAAGAAACAAAGAAACAAAGAAACAAAGAAACAAAGAAACAAAGAAACAAAGAAACAAAGAAACAAAGAAACAAAGAAACAAAGAAACAAAGAAACAAAGAAACAAAGAAACAAAGAAACAAAGAAACAAAGAAACAAAGAAACAAAGAAACAAAGAAACAAAGAAACAAAGAAACAAAGAAACAAAGAAACAAAGAAACAAAGAAACAAAGAAACAAAGAAACAAAGAAACAAAGAAACAAAGAAACAAAGAAACAAAGAAACAAAGAAACAAAGAAACAAAGAAACAAAGAAACAAAGAAACAAAGAAACAAAGAAACAAAGAAACAAAGAAACAAAGAAACAAAGAAACAAAGAAACAAAGAAACAAAGAAACAAAGAAACAAAGAAACAAAGAAACAAAGAAACAAAGAAACAAAGAAACAAAGAAACAAAGAAACAAAGAAACAAAGAAACAAAGAAACAAAGAAACAAAGAAACAAAGAAACAAAGAAACAAAGAAACAAAGAAACAAAGAAACAAAGAAACAAAGAAACAAAGAAACAAAGAAACAAAGAAACAAAGAAACAAAGAAACAAAGAAACAAAGAAACAAAGAAACAAAGAAACAAAGAAACAAAGAAACAAAGAAACAAAGAAACAAAGAAACAAAGAAACAAAGAAACAAAGAAACAAAGAAACAAAGAAACAAAGAAACAAAGAAACAAAGAAACAAAGAAACAAAGAAACAAAGAAACAAAGAAACAAAGAAACAAAGAAACAAAGAAACAAAGAAACAAAGAAACAAAGAAACAAAGAAACAAAGAAACAAAGAAACAAAGAAACAAAGAAACAAAGAAACAAAGAAACAAAGAAACAAAGAAACAAAGAAACAAAGAAACAAAGAAACAAAGAAACAAAGAAACAAAGAAACAAAGAAACAAAGAAACAAAGAAACAAAGAAACAAAGAAACAAAGAAACAAAGAAACAAAGAAACAAAGAAACAAAGAAACAAAGAAACAAAGAAACAAAGAAACAAAGAAACAAAGAAACAAAGAAACAAAGAAACAAAGAAACAAAGAAACAAAGAAACAAAGAAACAAAGAAACAAAGAAACAAAGAAACAAAGAAACAAAGAAACAAAGAAACAAAGAAACAAAGAAACAAAGAAACAAAGAAACAAAGAAACAAAGAAACAAAGAAACAAAGAAACAAAGAAACAAAGAAACAAAGAAACAAAGAAACAAAGAAACAAAGAAACAAAGAAACAAAGAAACAAAGAAACAAAGAAACAAAGAAACAAAGAAACAAAGAAACAAAGAAACAAAGAAACAAAGAAACAAAGAAACAAAGAAACAAAGAAACAAAGAAACAAAGAAACAAAGAAACAAAGAAACAAAGAAACAAAGAAACAAAGAAACAAAGAAACAAAGAAACAAAGAAACAAAGAAACAAAGAAACAAAGAAACAAAGAAACAAAGAAACAAAGAAACAAAGAAACAAAGAAACAAAGAAACAAAGAAACAAAGAAACAAAGAAACAAAGAAACAAAGAAACAAAGAAACAAAGAAACAAAGAAACAAAGAAACAAAGAAACAAAGAAACAAAGAAACAAAGAAACAAAGAAACAAAGAAACAAAGAAACAAAGAAACAAAGAAACAAAGAAACAAAGAAACAAAGAAACAAAGAAACAAAGAAACAAAGAAACAAAGAAACAAAGAAACAAAGAAACAAAGAAACAAAGAAACAAAGAAACAAAGAAACAAAGAAACAAAGAAACAAAGAAACAAAGAAACAAAGAAACAAAGAAACAAAGAAACAAAGAAACAAAGAAACAAAGAAACAAAGAAACAAAGAAACAAAGAAACAAAGAAACAAAGAAACAAAGAAACAAAGAAACAAAGAAACAAAGAAACAAAGAAACAAAGAAACAAAGAAACAAAGAAACAAAGAAACAAAGAAACAAAGAAACAAAGAAACAAAGAAACAAAGAAACAAAGAAACAAAGAAACAAAGAAACAAAGAAAC
Organism: Andrena cerasifolii; assembly: GCF_050908995.1. Lineage (NCBI taxonomy): Eukaryota > Metazoa > Arthropoda > Insecta > Hymenoptera > Andrenidae > Andrena > Andrena cerasifolii. Next base: position 7,544 of record NW_027487186.1, on the reverse strand, counting down.
AAAGAAACAAAGAAACAAAGAAACAAAGAAACAAAGAAACAAAAAACAAAGAAACAAAGAAACAAAGAAACAAAGAAACAAAGAAACAAAGAAACAAAGAAACAAAGAAACAAAGAAACAAAGAAACAAAGAAACAAAGAAACAAAGAAACAAAGAAACAAAGAAACAAAGAAACAAAGAAACAAAGAAACAAAGAAACAAAGAAACAAAGAAACAAAGAAACAAAGAAACAAAGAAACAAAGAAACAAAGAAACAAAGAAACAAAGAAACAAAGAAACAAAGAAACAAAGAAACAAAGAAACAAAGAAACAAAGAAACAAAGAAACAAAGAAACAAAGAAACAAAGAAACAAAGAAACAAAGAAACAAAGAAACAAAGAAACAAAGAAACAAAGAAACAAAGAAACAAAGAAACAAAGAAACAAAGAAACAAAGAAACAAAGAAACAAAGAAACAAAGAAACAAAGAAACAAAGAAACAAAGAAACAAAGAAACAAAGAAACAAAGAAACAAAGAAACAAAGAAACAAAGAAACAAAGAAACAAAGAAACAAAGAAACAAAGAAACAAAGAAACAAAGAAACAAAGAAACAAAGAAACAAAGAAACAAAGAAACAAAGAAACAAAGAAACAAAGAAACAAAGAAACAAAGAAACAAAGAAACAAAGAAACAAAGAAACAAAGAAACAAAGAAACAAAGAAACAAAGAAACAAAGAAACAAAGAAACAAAGAAACAAAGAAACAAAGAAACAAAGAAACAAAGAAACAAAGAAACAAAGAAACAAAGAAACAAAGAAACAAAGAAACAAAGAAACAAAGAAACAAAGAAACAAAGAAACAAAGAAACAAAGAAACAAAGAAACAAAGAAACAAAGAAACAAAGAAACAAAGAAACAAAGAAACAAAGAAACAAAGAAACAAAGAAACAAAGAAACAAAGAAACAAAGAAACAAAGAAACAAAGAAACAAAGAAACAAAGAAACAAAGAAACAAAGAAACAAAGAAACAAAGAAACAAAGAAACAAAGAAACAAAGAAACAAAGAAACAAAGAAACAAAGAAACAAAGAAACAAAGAAACAAAGAAACAAAGAAACAAAGAAACAAAGAAACAAAGAAACAAAGAAACAAAGAAACAAAGAAACAAAGAAACAAAGAAACAAAGAAACAAAGAAACAAAGAAACAAAGAAACAAAGAAACAAAGAAACAAAGAAACAAAGAAACAAAGAAACAAAGAAACAAAGAAACAAAGAAACAAAGAAACAAAGAAACAAAGAAACAAAGAAACAAAGAAACAAAGAAACAAAGAAACAAAGAAACAAAGAAACAAAGAAACAAAGAAACAAAGAAACAAAGAAACAAAGAAACAAAGAAACAAAGAAACAAAGAAACAAAGAAACAAAGAAACAAAGAAACAAAGAAACAAAGAAACAAAGAAACAAAGAAACAAAGAAACAAAGAAACAAAGAAACAAAGAAACAAAGAAACAAAGAAACAAAGAAACAAAGAAACAAAGAAACAAAGAAACAAAGAAACAAAGAAACAAAGAAACAAAGAAACAAAGAAACAAAGAAACAAAGAAACAAAGAAACAAAGAAACAAAGAAACAAAGAAACAAAGAAACAAAGAAACAAAGAAACAAAGAAACAAAGAAACAAAGAAACAAAGAAACAAAGAAACAAAGAAACAAAGAAACAAAGAAACAAAGAAACAAAGAAACAAAGAAACAAAGAAACAAAGAAACAAAGAAACAAAGAAACAAAGAAACAAAGAAACAAAGAAACAAAGAAACAAAGAAACAAAGAAACAAAGAAACAAAGAAACAAAGAAACAAAGAAACAAAGAAACAAAGAAACAAAGAAACAAAGAAACAAAGAAACAAAGAAACAAAGAAACAAAGAAACAAAGAAACAAAGAAACAAAGAAACAAAGAAACAAAGAAACAAAGAAACAAAGAAACAAAGAAACAAAGAAACAAAGAAACAAAGAAACAAAGAAACAAAGAAACAAAGAAACAAAGAAACAAAGAAACAAAGAAACAAAGAAACAAAGAAACAAAGAAACAAAGAAACAAACGAACCAACGGACCAACGAACCAATGAACCAACGAACCAACGAACCAACGAACCAACGAACCAACGAACCAACGAACCATCGAACCAACGAACCAACGAACAAACGAACAAACGAAGAAACGAACAAAGAAAGAAAGAAACAAAGAAAAAACGAACCAACGACCCAACGAACCAACGAACCAACGAACCGACGAACCAACGAACCAACGAACCAACGAACCAACGAACAAACGAACCAACGAACCAACGAACCAACGAACCAACGAACAAACGAACAAACGAACAAACGAACAAACAAACGAACAAAGAAAGACAGAAACAAAGAAACAAACGAACCAACGGACCAACGAACCAGCGGACCAACGAACCAACGAACCAAAGAAACAAACGAACCAACGGACCAACGAACCAGCGGACCAACGAACCAACGAACCAAAGAACAAGCGAACAAACGAACAAACGAACAAACTAACAAACGATCAAACGAACAAACGAACAAACGAACAAACGAACAAACGAACAAACGAACAAACGAAAAAACGAACAAACGATCAAAGAGACAAAGAAACAAAGAAACAACGAAACAACGTACCAACGTACCAAACGAAAAAACGAACAAACGAACAAACGAACAAACGAACAAACGAACAAACGAACAAACGACCAAACGAACAAACGAACAAACGAACAAACGAACAAACGACCAAACGAACAAACGAATAAACGAACAATCGAACCAACGAACAAACGAACAAACGAACAAACGAACAAACGAACAAACGAACAAACGAACAAACGAACAAACGAACAAACGAACAAACGAACAAACGAACAAACGAACAAACGAACAAACGAACAAACGAACAAACGAACAAACGAACAAACGAACAAACGAACAAACGAACAAACGAACAAACGAACAAACGAACAAACGAACAAACGAACAAACGAACAAACGAACAAACGAACAAACGAACAAACGAACAAACGAACAAACGAACAAACGAACAAACGAACAAACGAACAAACGAACAAACGAACAAACGAACAAACGAACAAACGAACAAACGAACAAACGAACAAACGAACAAACGAACAAACGAACAAACGAACAAACGAACAAACGAACAAACGAACAAACGAACAAACGAACAAACGAACAAACGAACAAACGAACAAACGAACAAACGAACAAACGAACAAACGAACAAACGAACAAACGAACAAACGAACAAACGAACAAACGATCAAAGAGACAAACGAACCAACGAACCAACGAACTAACAAACCAACGAACCAACGAACCAACGACCCAACGAACCAACGAACCAACGAACCAACGAACCAACGAACAAACGAACAAACGAACAAACAAACGAACAAAGAAAGACAGAAACAAAGAAACAAACGAACCAACGGACCAACGAACCAGCGGACCAACGAACCAACGAACCAAAGAAACAAACGAACCAACGGACCAACGAACCAGCGGACCAACGAACCAACGAACCAAAGAACAAGCGAACAAACGAACAAACGAACAAACGAACAAACTAACAAACGAACAAACGAACAAACGAACAAACGAACAAACGAACAAACGAAAAAACGAACAAACGAAGAAACGAACAAACGAACAAACGAACAAACGAACAAACGAACAAACGAACAAACGAACAAACGAACCAACGAACCGACGAACCAACGAACCAACGAACCAACGAACCAACGAACAAACGAACCAACGAACCAACGAACCAACGAACAAACGAACAAACGAACAAACAAACGAACAAAGAAAGACAGAAACAAAGAAACAAACGAACCAACGGACCAACGAACCAGCGGACCAACGAACCAACGAACCAAAGAAACAAACGAACCAACGGACCAACGAACCAGCGGACCAACGAACCAACGAACCAAAGAACAAGCGAACAAACGAACAAACGAACAAACGAACAAACTAACAAACGAACAAACGAACAAACGAACAAACGAACAAACGAACAAACGAAAAAACGAACAAACGAAGAAACGAACAAACGAACAAACGAACAAACGAACAAACGAACAAACGAACAAACGAACAAACGAACAAACGAACAAACGAACAAACGAACAAACGAACAAACGAACAAACGAACAAACGAACAAACGAACAAACGAACAAACGAACAAACGAACAAACGAACAAACGAACAAACGAACAAACGAACAAACGAACAAACGAACAAACGAACAAACGAACAAACGAACAAACGAACAAACGAACAAACGAACAAACGAACAAACGAACAAACGAACAAACGAACAAACGAACAAACGAACAAACGAACAAACGAACAAACGAACAAACGAACAAACGAACAAACGAACAAACGAACAAACGAACAAACGAACAAACGAACAAACGAACAAACGAACAAACGAACAAACGAACAAACGAACAAACGAACAAACGAACAAACGAACAAACGAACAAACGAACAAACGAACAAACGAACAAACGAACAAACGAACAAACGAACAAACGAACAAACGAACCAACGAACAAACGAACCAACGAACAAACGAACAAACGAACCAACGAACAAACGAACAAACGAACAAACGAACAATCGAACAATCGAACAAAGAAACAAAGAAACAAAGAAACAAAGAAACAAAGAAACAAAGAAACAAAGAAACAAAGAAACAAAGAAACAAAGAAACAAAGAAACAAAGAAACAAAGAAACAAAGAAACAAAGAAACAAAGAAACAAAGAAACAAAGAAACAAAGAAACAAAGAAACAAAGAAACAAAGAAACAAAGAAACAAAGAAACAAAGAAACAAAGAAACAAAGAAACAAAGAAACAAAGAAACAAAGAAACAAAGAAACAAAGAAACAAAGAAACAAAGAAACAAAGAAACAAAGAAACAAAGAAACAAAGAAACAAAGAAACAAAGAAACAAAGAAACAAAGAAACAAAGAAACAAAGAAACAAAGAAACAAAGAAACAAAGAAACAAAGAAACAAAGAAACAAAGAAACAAAGAAACAAAGAAACAAAGAAACAAAGAAACAAAGAAACAAAGAAACAAAGAAACAAAGAAACAAAGAAACAAAGAAACAAAGAAACAAAGAAACAAAGAAACAAAGAAACAAAGAAACAAAGAAACAAAGAAACAAAGAAACAAAGAAACAAAGAAACAAAGAAACAAAGAAACAAAGAAACAAAGAAACAAAGAAACAAAGAAACAAAGAAACAAAGAAACAAAGAAACAAAGAAACAAAGAAACAAAGAAACAAAGAAACAAAGAAACAAAGAAACAAAGAAACAAAGAAACAAAGAAACAAAGAAACAAAGAAACAAAGAAACAAAGAAACAAAGAAACAAAGAAACAAAGAAACAAAGAAACAAAGAAACAAAGAAACAAAGAAACAAAGAAACAAAGAAACAAAGAAACAAAGAAACAAAGAAACAAAGAAACAAAGAAACAAAGAAACAAAGAAACAAAGAAACAAAGAAACAAAGAAACAAAGAAACAAAGAAACAAAGAAACAAAGAAACAAAGAAACAAAGAAACAAAGAAACAAAGAAACAAAGAAACAAAGAAACAAAGAAACAAAGAAACAAAGAAACAAAGAAACAAAGAAACAAAGAAACAAAGAAACAAAGAAACAAAGAAACAAAGAAACAAAGAAACAAAGAAACAAAGAAACAAAGAAACAAAGAAACAAAGAAACAAAGAAACAAAGAAACAAAGAAACAAAGAAACAAAGAAACAAAGAAACAAAGAAACAAAGAAACAAAGAAACAAAGAAACAAAGAAACAAAGAAACAAAGAAACAAAGAAACAAAGAAACAAAGAAACAAAGAAACAAAGAAACAAAGAAACAAAGAAACAAAGAAACAAAGAAACAAAGAAACAAAGAAACAAAGAAACAAAGAAACAAAGAAACAAAGAAACAAAGAAACAAAGAAACAAAGAAACAAAGAAACAAAGAAACAAAGAAACAAAGAAACAAAGAAACAAAGAAACAAAGAAACAAAGAAACAAAGAAACAAAGAAACAAAGAAACAAAGAAACAAAGAAACAAAGAAACAAAGAAACAAAGAAACAAAGAAACAAAGAAACAAAGAAACAAAGAAACAAAGAAACAAAGAAACAAAGAAACAAAGAAACAAAGAAACAAAGAAACAAAGAAACAAAGAAACAAAGAAACAAAGAAACAAAGAAACAAAGAAACAAAGAAACAAAGAAACAAAGAAACAAAGAAACAAAGAAACAAAGAAACAAAGAAACAAAGAAACAAAGAAACAAAGAAACAAAGAAACAAAGAAAAGAAACAAAGAAACAAAGAAACAAAGAAACAAAGAAACAAAGAAACAAAGAAACAAAGAAACAAAGAAACAAAGAAACAAAGAAACAAAGAAACAAAGAAACAAAGAAACAAAGAAACAAAGAAACAAAGAAACAAAGAAACAAAGAAACAAAGAAACAAAGAAACAAAGAAACAAAGAAACAAAGAAACAAAGAAACAAAGAAACAAAGAAACAAAGAAACAAAGAAACAAAGAAACAAAGAAACAAAGAAACAAAGAAACAAAGAAACAAAGAAACAAAGAAACAAAGAAACAAAGAAACAAAGAAACAAAGAAACAAAGAAACAAAGAAACAAAGAAACAAAGAAACAAAGAAACAAAGAAACAAAGAAACAAAGAAACAAAGAAACAAAGAAACAAAGAAACAAAGAAACAAAGAAACAAAGAAACAAAGAAACAAAGAAACAAAGAAACAAAGAAACAAAGAAACAAAGAAACAAAGAAACAAAGAAACAAAGAAACAAAGAAACAAAGAAACAAAGAAACAAAGAAACAAAGAAACAAAGAAACAAAGAAACAAAGAAACAAAGAAACAAAGAAACAAAGAAACAAAGAAACAAAGAAACAAAGAAACAAAGAAACAAAGAAACAAAGAAACAAAGAAACAAAGAAACAAAGAAACAAAGAAACAAAGAAACAAAGAAACAAAGAAACAAAGAAACAAAGAAACAAAGAAACAAAGAAACAAAGAAACAAAGAAACAAAGAAACAAAGAAACAAAGAAACAAAGAAACAAAGAAACAAAGAAACAAAGAAACAAAGAAACAAAGAAACAAAGAAACAAAGAAACAAAGAAACAAAGAAACAAAGAAACAAAGAAACAAAGAAACAAAGAAACAAAGAAACAAAGAAACAAAGAAACAAAGAAACAAAGAAACAAAGAAACAAAGAAACAAAGAAACAAAGAAACAAAGAAACAAAGAAACAAAGAAACAAAGAAACAAAGAAACAAAGAAACAAAGAAACAAAGAAACAAAGAAACAAAGAAACAAAGAAACAAAGAAACAAAGAAACAAAGAAACAAAGAAACAAAGAAACAAAGAAACAAAGAAACAAAGAAACAAAGAAACAAAGAAACAAAGAAACAAAGAAACAAAGAA
>NW_027487185.1:0-17017 GCF_050908995.1 Andrena cerasifolii | reverse complement strand
AGACGCAGAATTTTCTAACGCCTCTTGAAAGGCCTGCGCCTATTATTTGCAACTTTAAGGCGATGCCTTTGAAGCTGAAATATGGTTTACCTCCTTCCACTTCATGTTCCCCTCATATATTGGCCACAATCTGGCGAAAATTTTCAGAATGCACAAAAGTGGGCTTGTAACACGACAACATGCCGTCGACCGAGATGGCACAAAGTAACGTCTCCGGAGAGCAAATCAATTAGCGAGAAGTGGCGCAGATGTTTCGAGACAGTGACTGTTTAACGAAGAGACGCAGAATTTTCGAACGCCTCTTGAAAGGCCTGCGCCTCTTATTTGCAACTTTAAGGCGATGCCTTTGAAGCTGAAATTTGTAATACCTCTTTCCACTTCATGTTCTCCTGATATATTGGCCAAAATATGGCGAAAATTTTCAGAATGCACAAAATTGGGCTTTGTAACAGGAGAACATGCCGCCGAAAGAGATGGAACAAAGTAACGTCTCCGAAGAGCAAATCAAAGAGCGAGAAGTGGCGCAGATGTTTCGAGACAGTGACTGGTTAACGAAGAGACGCAGAATTTTCGAACGCCTCTTGAAAGGCCTGCGCCTCTTATTTGCAACTTTAAGGCGATGCCTTTGAAGCTGAAATTTGGTATACCTCTTTCCACTTCATGTTCTCCTGATATATTGGCCAAAATCGGGCGAAAATTTTCAGAATGCACAAAATTGGGCTTTGTAACAGCAGAACATGCCGTCGAAAGAGATGGCACAAAGTAACGTCTCCGGAGAGCAAATCAAAAAGCGAGAAGTGGCGCAGATGTTTCGAGACAGTGACTGGTTAACGAAGAGACGCAGAATTTACGAACGCCTCTTGAAAGGCCTGCGCCTCTTATTTGCAACTTTAAGGCGATGCCTTTGAAGCTGAAATTTGTTATACCTCTTTCCACTTCATGTTCCCCTCATATATTGGCCACAATCTGGCGAATATTTTCAGAATGCACAAAAGTGGGCTTGTAACACGACAACATGCCGTCGACCGAGATGGCACAAAGTAACGTCTCCGGAGAGCAAATCAATTAGCGAGAAGTGGCGCAGATGTTTCGAGACAGTGACTGTTTAACGAAGAGACGCAGAATTTTCGAACGCCTCTTGAAAGGCCTGCGCCTCTTATTTGCAACTTTAAGGCGATGCCTTTGAAGCTGAAATTTGTAATACCTCTTTCCACTTCATGTTCTCCTGATATATTGGCCAAAATATGGCGAAAATTTTCAGAATGCACAAAATTGGGCTTTGTAACAGGAGAACATGCCGCCGAAAGAGATGGCACAAAGTAACGTCTCCGAAGAGCAAATCAAAGAGCGAGAAGTGGCGCAGATGTTTCGAGACAGTGACTGTTTAACGAAGAGACGCAGAATTTTCGAACGCCTCTTGAAAGGCCTGCGCCTCTTATTTGCAACTTTAAGGCGATGCCTTTGAAGCTGAAATTTAGTATACCTCCTTCCACTTCATGTTCTCCTGATATATTCGCCACAATCTGGCGAAAATTTTCAGAAAGCACAAAATTGGGCTTTGTAACAGGAGAACATGCCGTCGAAAGAGATGGCACAAAGTAACGTCTCCGCATAGCAAATCAAAGAGCGAGAAGTGGCGCAGATGTTTCGAGACAGTGACTGTTTAACGAAGAGACGCAGAATTTTCGAACGCCTCCTGAAAGGCCTGCGTCTCTTATTTGCAACTTTAAGGCGATGCCTTTGAAGCTGAAATTTGGTATACCTCTTTCCACTTCATGTTCTCCTGATATATTGGCCAAAATCGGGCGAAAATTTTCAGAATGCACAAAATTGGGCTTTGTAACAGCAGAACATGCCGTCGACCGAGATGGCACAAAGTAACGTCTCCGGAGAGCAAATCAATTAGCGAGAAGTGGCGCAGATGTTTCGAGACAGTGACTGTTTAACGAAGAGACGCAGAATTTTCGAACGCCTCTTGAAAGGCCTGCGCCTCTTATTTGCAACTTTAAGGCGATGCCTTTGAAGCTGAAATATGGTTTACCTCCTTCCACTTCATGTTCCCCTCATATATTGGCCACAATCTGGCGAATATTTTCAGAATGCACAAAAGTGGGCTTGTAACACGACAACATGCCGTCGACCGAGATGGCACAAAGTAACGTCTCCGGAGAGCAAATCAATTAGCGAGAAGTGGCGCAGATGTTTCGAGACAGTGACTGTTTAACGAAGAGACGCAGAATTTTCGAACGCCTCTTGAAAGGCCTGCGCCTCTTATTTGCAACTTTAAGGCGATGCCTTTGAAGCTGAAATTTGTAATACCTCTTTCCACTTCATGTTCTCCTGATATATTGGCCAAAATATGGCGAAAATTTTCAGAATGCACAAAATTGGGCTTTGTAACAGGAGAACATGCCGCCGAAAGAGATGGCACAAAGTAACGTCTCCGAAGAGCAAATCAAAGAGCGAGAAGTGGCGCAGATGTTTCGAGACAGTGACTGTTTAACGAAGAGACGCAGAATTTTCGAACGCCTCTTGAAAGGCCTGCGCCTCTTATTTGCAACTTTAAGGCGATGCCTTTGAAGCTGAAATTTAGTATACCTCCTTCCACTTCATGTTCTCCTGATATATTCGCCACAATCTGGCGAAAATTTTCAGAAAGCACAAAATTGGGCTTTGTAACAGGAGAACATGCCGTCGAAAGAGATGGCACAAAGTAACGTCTCCGCATAGCAAATCAAAGAGCGAGAAGTGGCGCAGATGTTTCGAGACAGTGACTGTTTAACGAAGAGACGCAGAATTTTCGAACGCCTCCTGAAAGGCCTGCGTCTCTTATTTGCAACTTTAAGGCGATGCCTTTGAAGCTGAAATTTGGTATACCTCTTTCCACTTCATGTTCTCCTGATATATTGGCCAAAATCGGGCGAAAATTTTCAGAATGCACAAAATTGGGCTTTGTAACAGCAGAACATGCCGTCGACCGAGATGGCACAAAGTAACGTCTCCGGAGAGCAAATCAATTAGCGAGAAGTGGCGCAGATGTTTCGAGACAGTGACTGTTTAACGAAGAGACGCAGAATTTTCGAACGCCTCTTGAAAGGCCTGCGCCTCTTATTTGCAACTTTAAGGCGATGCCTTTGAAGCTGAAATTTGTAATACCTCTTTCCACTTCATGTTCTCCTGATATATTGGCCAAAATATGGCGAAAATTTTCAGAATGCACAAAATTGGGCTTTGTAACAGGAGAACATGCCGCCGAAAGAGATGGAACAAAGTAACGTCTCCGAAGAGCAAATCAAAGAGCGAGAAGTGGCGCAGATGTTTCGAGACAGTGACTGTTTAACGAAGAAACGCAGAATTTTCGAACGCCTCTTGAAAGGCCTGCGCCTCTTATTTGCAACTTTAAGGCGATGCCTTTGAAGCTGAAATTTAGTATACCTCCTTCCACTTCATGTTCTCCTGATATATTCGCCACAATCTGGCGAAAATTTTCAGAAAGCACAAAATTGGGCTTTGTAACAGGAGAACATGCCGTCGAAAGAGATGGCACAAAGTAACGTCTCCGCATAGCAAATCAAAGAGCGAGAAGTGGCGCAGATGTTTCGAGACAGTGACTGTGTAACGAAGAGACGCAGAATTTTCGAACGCCTCTTGGAAGGCCTACGCCTCTTATTTGCAACTTTAAGGCGATACCTTTGAAGCTGACATTTAGTATACCTCCTTCCACTTCATGTTCTCCTGATATATTGGCCAAAATCTGGCGAAAATTTTCAGAATGCACAAAATTGGGCTTTGTAACAGCAGAACATGCCGTCGAAAGAGATGGCACAAAGTAACGTCTCCGCATAGCAAATCAAAAGCGAGAAGTGGCGCAGATGTTTCGAGACAGTGACTGTTTAACGAAGAGACGCAGAATTTTCGAACGCATCTTGAAAGGCCTTGCGCCTCTTATTTGCAACTTTAAGGCGATGCCTTTGAAGCTGAAACTTGGTATACCCCTTTCCACTTCATGTTCTCCTGATATATTGGCCAAAATCGGGCGAAAATTTTCAGAATGCACAAAATTGGGCTTTGTAACAGGAGAACATGCCGCCGAAAGAGATGGCACAAAGTAACGTCTCCGGAGAGCAAATCAAAAAGCGAGAAGTGGCGCAGATGTTTCGAGACAGTGACTGGTTAACGAAGAGACGCAGAATTTTCGAACGCCTCTTGAAAGGCCTGCGCCTCTTATTTGCAACTTTAAGGCGATGCCTTTGAAGCTGAAATTTGGTATACCTCTTTCCACTTCATGTTCTCCTGATATATTGGCCAAAATCGGGCGAAAATTTTCAGAATGCACAAAATTGGGCTTTGTAACAGCAGAACATGCCGTCGAAAGAGATGGCACAAAGTAACGTCTCCGGAGAGCAAATCAAAAAGCGAGAAGTGGCGCAGATGTTTCGAGACAGTGACTGGTTAACGAAGAGACGCAGAATTTTCGAACGCCTCTTGAAAGGCCTGCGCCTATTATTTGCAACTTTAAGGCGATGCCTTTGAAGCTGAAATATGGTTTACCTCTTTCCACTTCATGTTCTCCTGATATATTGGCCAAAATATGGCGAAAATTTTCAGAATGCACAAAATTGGGCTTTGTAACAGGAGAACATGCCGCCGAAAGAGATGGAACAAAGTAACGTCTCCGAAGAGCAAATCAAAGAGCGAGAAGTGGCGCAGATGTTTCGAGACAGTGACTGTTTAACGAAGAAACGCAGAATTTTCGAACGCCTCTTGAAAGGCCTGCGCCTCTTATTTGCAACTTTAAGGCGATGCCTTTGAAGCTGAAATTTGTAATACCTCTTTCCACTTCATGTTCTCCTGATATATTGGCCAAAATATGGCGAAAATTTTCAGAATGCACAAAATTGGGCTTTGTAACAGGAGAACATGCCGCCGAAAGAGATGGAACAAAGTAACGTCTCCGAAGAGCAAATCAAAGAGCGAGAAGTGGCGCAGATGTTTCGAGACAGTGACTGTTTAACGAAGAAACGCAGAATTTTCGAACGCCTCTTGAAAGGCCTGCGCCTCTTATTTGCAACTTTAAGGCGATGCCTTTGAAGCTGAAATTTAGTATACCTCCTTCCACTTCATGTTCTCCTGATATATTCGCCACAATCTGGCGAAAATTTTCAGAAAGCACAAAATTGGGCTTTGTAACAGGAGAACATGCCGTCGAAAGAGATGGCACAAAGTAACGTCTCCGCATAGCAAATCAAAAAGCGAGAAGTGGCGCAGATGTTTCGAGACAGTGACTGGTTAACGAAGAGACGCAGAATTTTCTAACGCCTCTTGAAAGGCCTGCGCCTATTATTTGCAACTTTAAGGCGATGCCTTTGAAGCTGAAATATGGTTTACCTCCTTCCACTTCATGTTCCCCTCATATATTGGCCACAATCTGGCGAAAATTTTCAGAATGCACAAAAGTGGGCTTGTAACACGACAACATGCCGTCGACCGAGATGGCACAAAGTAACGTCTCCGGAGAGCAAATCAATTAGCGAGAAGTGGCGCAGATGTTTCGAGACAGTGACTGTTTAACGAAGAGACGCAGAATTTTCGAACGCCTCTTGAAAGGCCTGCGCCTCTTATTTGCAACTTTAAGGCGATGCCTTTGAAGCTGAAATTTGTAATACCTCTTTCCACTTCATGTTCTCCTGATATATTGGCCAAAATATGGCGAAAATTTTCAGAATGCACAAAATTGGGCTTTGTAACAGGAGAACATGCCGCCGAAAGAGATGGAACAAAGTAACGTCTCCGAAGAGCAAATCAAAGAGCGAGAAGTGGCGCAGATGTTTCGAGACAGTGACTGGTTAACGAAGAGACGCAGAATTTTCGAACGCCTCTTGAAAGGCCTGCGCCTCTTATTTGCAACTTTAAGGCGATGCCTTTGAAGCTGAAATTTGGTATACCTCTTTCCACTTCATGTTCTCCTGATATATTGGCCAAAATCGGGCGAAAATTTTCAGAATGCACAAAATTGGGCTTTGTAACAGCAGAACATGCCGTCGAAAGAGATGGCACAAAGTAACGTCTCCGGAGAGCAAATCAAAAAGCGAGAAGTGGCGCAGATGTTTCGAGACAGTGACTGGTTAACGAAGAGACGCAGAATTTTCTAACGCCTCTTGAAAGGCCTGCGCCTATTATTTGCAACTTTAAGGCGATGCCTTTGAAGCTGAAATATGGTTTACCTCCTTCCACTTCATGTTCCCCTCATATATTGGCCACAATCTGGCGAATATTTTCAGAATGCACAAAAGTGGGCTTGTAACACGACAACATGCCGTCGACCGAGATGGCACAAAGTAACGTCTCCGGAGAGCAAATCAATTAGCGAGAAGTGGCGCAGATGTTTCGAGACAGTGACTGTTTAACGAAGAGACGCAGAATTTTCGAACGCCTCTTGAAAGGCCTGCGCCTCTTATTTGCAACTTTAAGGCGATGCCTTTGAAGCTGAAATTTGTAATACCTCTTTCCACTTCATGTTCTCCTGATATATTGGCCAAAATATGGCGAAAATTTTCAGAATGCACAAAATTGGGCTTTGTAACAGGAGAACATGCCGCCGAAAGAGATGGCACAAAGTAACGTCTCCGAAGAGCAAATCAAAGAGCGAGAAGTGGCGCAGATGTTTCGAGACAGTGACTGTTTAACGAAGAGACGCAGAATTTTCGAACGCCTCTTGAAAGGCCTGCGCCTCTTATTTGCAACTTTAAGGCGATGCCTTTGAAGCTGAAATTTAGTATACCTCCTTCCACTTCATGTTCTCCTGATATATTCGCCACAATCTGGCGAAAATTTTCAGAAAGCACAAAATTGGGCTTTGTAACAGGAGAACATGCCGTCGAAAGAGATGGCACAAAGTAACGTCTCCGCATAGCAAATCAAAGAGCGAGAAGTGGCGCAGATGTTTCGAGACAGTGACTGTTTAACGAAGAGACGCAGAATTTTCGAACGCCTCCTGAAAGGCCTGCGTCTCTTATTTGCAACTTTAAGGCGATGCCTTTGAAGCTGAAATTTGGTATACCTCTTTCCACTTCATGTTCTCCTGATATATTGGCCAAAATCGGGCGAAAATTTTCAGAATGCACAAAATTGGGCTTTGTAACAGCAGAACATGCCGTCGACCGAGATGGCACAAAGTAACGTCTCCGGAGAGCAAATCAATTAGCGAGAAGTGGCGCAGATGTTTCGAGACAGTGACTGTTTAACGAAGAGACGCAGAATTTTCGAACGCCTCTTGAAAGGCCTGCGCCTCTTATTTGCAACTTTAAGGCGATGCCTTTGAAGCTGAAATATGGTTTACCTCCTTCCACTTCATGTTCCCCTCATATATTGGCCACAATCTGGCGAATATTTTCAGAATGCACAAAAGTGGGCTTGTAACACGACAACATGCCGTCGACCGAGATGGCACAAAGTAACGTCTCCGGAGAGCAAATCAATTAGCGAGAAGTGGCGCAGATGTTTCGAGACAGTGACTGTTTAACGAAGAGACGCAGAATTTTCGAACGCCTCTTGAAAGGCCTGCGCCTCTTATTTGCAACTTTAAGGCGATGCCTTTGAAGCTGAAATTTGTAATACCTCTTTCCACTTCATGTTCTCCTGATATATTGGCCAAAATATGGCGAAAATTTTCAGAATGCACAAAATTGGGCTTTGTAACAGGAGAACATGCCGCCGAAAGAGATGGCACAAAGTAACGTCTCCGAAGAGCAAATCAAAGAGCGAGAAGTGGCGCAGATGTTTCGAGACAGTGACTGTTTAACGAAGAGACGCAGAATTTTCGAACGCCTCTTGAAAGGCCTGCGCCTCTTATTTGCAACTTTAAGGCGATGCCTTTGAAGCTGAAATTTAGTATACCTCCTTCCACTTCATGTTCTCCTGATATATTCGCCACAATCTGGCGAAAATTTTCAGAAAGCACAAAATTGGGCTTTGTAACAGGAGAACATGCCGTCGAAAGAGATGGCACAAAGTAACGTCTCCGCATAGCAAATCAAAGAGCGAGAAGTGGCGCAGATGTTTCGAGACAGTGACTGTTTAACGAAGAGACGCAGAATTTTCGAACGCCTCCTGAAAGGCCTGCGTCTCTTATTTGCAACTTTAAGGCGATGCCTTTGAAGCTGAAATTTGGTATACCTCTTTCCACTTCATGTTCTCCTGATATATTGGCCAAAATCGGGCGAAAATTTTCAGAATGCACAAAATTGGGCTTTGTAACAGCAGAACATGCCGTCGACCGAGATGGCACAAAGTAACGTCTCCGGAGAGCAAATCAATTAGCGAGAAGTGGCGCAGATGTTTCGAGACAGTGACTGTTTAACGAAGAGACGCAGAATTTTCGAACGCCTCTTGAAAGGCCTGCGCCTCTTATTTGCAACTTTAAGGCGATGCCTTTGAAGCTGAAATTTGTAATACCTCTTTCCACTTCATGTTCTCCTGATATATTGGCCAAAATATGGCGAAAATTTTCAGAATGCACAAAATTGGGCTTTGTAACAGGAGAACATGCCGCCGAAAGAGATGGAACAAAGTAACGTCTCCGAAGAGCAAATCAAAGAGCGAGAAGTGGCGCAGATGTTTCGAGACAGTGACTGTTTAACGAAGAAACGCAGAATTTTCGAACGCCTCTTGAAAGGCCTGCGCCTCTTATTTGCAACTTTAAGGCGATGCCTTTGAAGCTGAAATTTAGTATACCTCCTTCCACTTCATGTTCTCCTGATATATTCGCCACAATCTGGCGAAAATTTTCAGAAAGCACAAAATTGGGCTTTGTAACAGGAGAACATGCCGTCGAAAGAGATGGCACAAAGTAACGTCTCCGCATAGCAAATCAAAAAGCGAGAAGTGGCGCAGATGTTTCGAGACAGTGACTGGTTAACGAAGAGACGCAGAATTTTCTAACGCCTCTTGAAAGGCCTGCGCCTATTATTTGCAACTTTAAGGCGATGCCTTTGAAGCTGAAATATGGTTTACCTCCTTCCACTTCATGTTCCCCTCATATATTGGCCACAATCTGGCGAAAATTTTCAGAATGCACAAAAGTGGGCTTGTAACACGACAACATGCCGTCGACCGAGATGGCACAAAGTAACGTCTCCGGAGAGCAAATCAATTAGCGAGAAGTGGCGCAGATGTTTCGAGACAGTGACTGTTTAACGAAGAGACGCAGAATTTTCGAACGCCTCTTGAAAGGCCTGCGCCTCTTATTTGCAACTTTAAGGCGATGCCTTTGAAGCTGAAATTTGTAATACCTCTTTCCACTTCATGTTCTCCTGATATATTGGCCAAAATATGGCGAAAATTTTCAGAATGCACAAAATTGGGCTTTGTAACAGGAGAACATGCCGCCGAAAGAGATGGAACAAAGTAACGTCTCCGAAGAGCAAATCAAAGAGCGAGAAGTGGCGCAGATGTTTCGAGACAGTGACTGGTTAACGAAGAGACGCAGAATTTTCGAACGCCTCTTGAAAGGCCTGCGCCTCTTATTTGCAACTTTAAGGCGATGCCTTTGAAGCTGAAATTTGGTATACCTCTTTCCACTTCATGTTCTCCTGATATATTGGCCAAAATCGGGCGAAAATTTTCAGAATGCACAAAATTGGGCTTTGTAACAGCAGAACATGCCGTCGAAAGAGATGGCACAAAGTAACGTCTCCGGAGAGCAAATCAAAAAGCGAGAAGTGGCGCAGATGTTTCGAGACAGTGACTGGTTAACGAAGAGACGCAGAATTTTCGAACGCCTCTTGAAAGGCCTGCGCCTATTATTTGCAACTTTAAGGCGATGCCTTTGAAGCTGAAATATGGTTTACCTCCTTCCACTTCATGTTCCCCTCATATATTGGCCACAATCTGGCGAAAATTTTCAGAATGCACAAAAGTGGGCTTGTAACACGACAACATGCCGTCGACCGAGATGGCACAAAGTAACGTCTCCGGAGAGCAAATCAATTAGCGAGAAGTGGCGCAGATGTTTCGAGACAGTGACTGTTTAACGAAGAGGCGCAGAATTTTCGAACGCCTCTTGAAAGGCCTGCGCCTCTTATTTGCAACTTTAAGGCGATGCCTTTGAAGCTGAAATTTGTAATACCTCTTTCCACTTCATGTTCTCCTGATATATTGGACAAAATATGGCGAAAATTTTCAGAATGCACAAAATTGGGCTTTGTAACAGGAGAACATGCCGCCGAAAGAGATGGAACAAAGTAACGTCTCCGAAGAGCAAATCAAAGAGCGAGAAGTGGCGCAGATGTTTCGAGACAGTGACTGTTTAACGAAGAAACGCAGAATTTTCGAACGCCTCTTGAAAGGCCTGCGCCTCTTATTTGCAACTTTAAGGCGATGCCTTTGAAGCTGAAATTTAGTATACCTCCTTCCACTTCTTGTTCTCCTGATATATTCGCCACAATCTGGCGAAAATTTTCAGAAAGCACAAAATTGGGCTTTGTAACAGGAGAACATGCCGTCGAAAGAGATGGCACAAAGTAACGTCTCCGCATAGCAAATCAAAAAGCGAGAAGTGGCGCAGATGTTTCGAGACAGTGACTGGTTAACGAAGAGACGCAGAATTTTCTAACGCCTCTTGAAAGGCCTGCGCCTATTATTTGCAACTTTAAGGCGATGCCTTTGAAGCTGAAATATGGTTTACCTCCTTCCACTTCATGTTCCCCTCATATATTGGCCACAATCTGGCGAATATTTTCAGAATGCACAAAAGTGGGCTTGTAACACGACAACATGCCGTCGACCGAGATGGCACAAAGTAACGTCTCCGGAGAGCAAATCAATTAGCGAGAAGTGGCGCAGATGTTTCGAGACAGTGACTGTTTAACGAAGAGACGCAGAATTTTCGAACGCCTCTTGAAAGGCCTGCGCCTCTTATTTGCAACTTTAAGGCGATGCCTTTGAAGCTGAAATTTGTAATACCTCTTTCCACTTCATGTTCTCCTGATATATTGGCCAAAATATGGCGAAAATTTTCAGAATGCACAAAATTGGGCTTTGTAACAGGAGAACATGCCGCCGAAAGAGATGGCACAAAGTAACGTCTCCGAAGAGCAAATCAAAGAGCGAGAAGTGGCGCAGATGTTTCGAGACAGTGACTGTTTAACGAAGAGACGCAGAATTTTCGAACGCCTCTTGAAAGGCCTGCGCCTCTTATTTGCAACTTTAAGGCGATGCCTTTGAAGCTGAAATTTAGTATACCTCCTTCCACTTCATGTTCTCCTGATATATTCGCCACAATCTGGCGAAAATTTTCAGAAAGCACAAAATTGGGCTTTGTAACAGGAGAACATGCCGTCGAAAGAGATGGCACAAAGTAACGTCTCCGCATAGCAAATCAAAGAGCGAGAAGTGGCGCAGATGTTTCGAGACAGTGACTGTTTAACGAAGAGACGCAGAATTTTCGAACGCCTCCTGAAAGGCCTGCGTCTCTTATTTGCAACTTTAAGGCGATGCCTTTGAAGCTGAAATTTGGTATACCTCTTTCCACTTCATGTTCTCCTGATATATTGGCCAAAATCGGGCGAAAATTTTCAGAATGCACAAAATTGGGCTTTGTAACAGCAGAACATGCCGTCGAAAGAGATGGCACAAAGTAACGTCTCCGGAGAGCAAATCAAAAAGCTAGAAGTGGCGCAGATGTTTCGAGACAGTGACTGTTTAACGAAGAGACGCAGAATTTTCGAACGCATCTTGAAAGGCCTTGCGCCTCTTATTTGCAACTTTAAGGCGATGCCTTTGAAGCTGAAATTTGGTATACCTCTTTCCACTTCATGTTCTCCTGATATATTGGCCAAAATCGGGCGAAAATTTTCAGAATGCACAAAATTGGGCTTTGTAACAGGAGAACATGCCGCCGAAAGAGATGGCACAAAGTAACGTCTCCGGAGAGCAAATCAAAAAGCGAGAAGTGGCGCAGATGTTTCGAGACAGTGACTGGTTAACGAAGAGACGCAGAATTTTCGAACGCCTCTTGAAAGGCCTGCGCCTCTTATTTGCAACTTTAAGGCGATGCCTTTGAAGCTGAAATTTGGTATACCTCTTTCCACTTCATGTTCTCCTGATATATTGGCCAAAATCGGGCGAAAATTTTCAGAATGCACAAAATTGGGCTTTGTAACAGCAGAACATGCCGTCGAAAGAGATGGCACAAAGTAACGTCTCCGGAGAGCAAATCAAAAAGCGAGAAGTGGCGCAGATGTTTCGAGACAGTGACTGGTTAACGAAGAGACGCAGAATTTTCGAACGCCTCTTGAAAGGCCTGCGCCTATTATTTGCAACTTTAAGGCGATGCCTTTGAAGCTGAAATATGGTTTACCTCCTTCCACTTCATGTTCCCCTCATATATTGGCCACAATCTGGCGAAAATTTTCAGAATGCACAAAAGTGGGCTTGTAACACGACAACATGCCGTCGACCGAGATGGCACAAAGTAACGTCTCCGGAGAGCAAATCAATTAGCGAGAAGTGGCGCAGATGTTTCGAGACAGTGACTGTTTAACGAAGGGACGCAGAATTTTCGAACGCCTCTTGAAAGGCCTGCGCCTCTTATTTGCAACTTTAAGGCGATGCCTTTGAAGCTGAAATTTGTTATACCTCTTTCCACTTCATGTTCTCCTGATATATTGGCCAAAATATGGCGAAAATTTTCAGAATGCACAAAATTGGGCTTTGTAACAGGAGAACATGCCGCCGAAAGAGATGGCACAAAGTAACGTCTCCGAAGAGCAAATCAAAGAGCGAGAAGTGGCGCAGATGTTTCGAGACAGTGACTGTTTAACGAAGAGACGCAGAATTTTCGAACGCCTCTTGAAAGGCCTGCGCCTCTTATTTGCAACTTTAAGGCGATGCCTTTGAAGCTGAAATTTAGTATACCTCCTTCCACTTCATGTTCTCCTGATATATTCGCCACAATCTGGCGAAAATTTTCAGAAAGCACAAAATTGGGCTTTGTAACAGGAGAACATGCCGTCGAAAGAGATGGCACAAAGTAACGTCTCCGCATAGCAAATCAAAGAGCGAGAAGTGGCGCAGATGTTTCGAGACAGTGACTGGTTAACGAAGAGACGCAGAATTTTCGAACGCCTCTTGAAAGGCCTGCGCCTCCTATTTGCAACTTTAAGGCGATGCCTTTGGAGCTGAAATGTGGTATACCTCTTTCCACTTCATGTTGTCCTGATATATTGGCCAAAATCGGGCGAAAATTTTCAGAATGCACAAAATTGGGCTTTGTAACAGGAGAACATGCCGCCGAAAGAGATGGCACAAAGTAACGTCTCCGAAGAGCAAATCAAAGAGCGAGAAGTGGCGCAGATGTTTCGAGACAGTGACTGTTTAACGAAGAGACGCAGAATTTTCGAACGCCTCTTGAAAGGCCTGCGTCTATTATTTGCAACTTTAAGGTGATGCCTTTGAATCTGAAATTTGATATACCTCATTCCACTTCATGTTCTCCTGATATATTGGCCAAAATCGGGCGAAAATTTTCAGAATGCACAAAATTGGGCTTTGTAACAGCAGAACATGCCGTCGAAAGAGATGGCACAAAGTAACGTCTCCGGAGAGCAAATCAAAAAGCTAGAAGTGGCGCAGATGTTTCGAGACAGTGACTGTTTAACGAAGAGACGCAGAATTTTCGAACGCCTCTTGAAAGGCCTGCGCCTCTTATTTGCAACTTTAAGGCGATGCCTTTGAAGCTGAAATTTAGTATACCTCCTTCCACTTCATGTTCTCCTGATATATTCGCCACAATCTGGCGAAAATTTTCAGAAAGCACAAAATTGGGCTTTGTAACAGGAGAACATGCCGTCGAAAGAGATGGCACAAAGTAACGTCTCCGCATAGCAAATCAAAGAGCGAGAAGTGGCGCAGATGTTTCGAGACAGTGACTGGTTAACGAAGAGACGCAGAATTTTCGAACGCCTCTTGAAAGGCCTGCGCCTCCTATTTGCAACTTTAAGGCGATGCCTTTGGAGCTGAAATGTGGTATACCTCTTTCCACTTCATGTTGTCCTGATATATTGGCCAAAATCGGGCGAAAATTTTCAGAATGCACAAAATTGGCTTTGTAACAGGAGAACATGCCGCCGAAAGAGATGGCACAAAGTAACGTCTCCGAAGAGCAAATCAAAGAGCGAGAAGTGGCGCAGATGTTTCGAGACAGTGACTGTTTAACGAAGAGACGCAGAATTTTCGAACGCCTCTTGAAAGGCCTGCGTCTATTATTTGCAACTTTAAGGTGATGCCTTTGAATCTGAAATTTGATATACCTCATTCCACTTCATGTTCTCCTGATATATTGGCCAAAATCGGGCGAAAATTTTCAGAATGCACAAAATTGGGCTTTGTAACAGCAGAACATGCCGTCGAAAGAGATGGCACAAAGTAACGTCTCCGCATAGCAAATCAAAAAGCTAGAAGTGGCGCAGATGTTTCGAGACAGTGACTGGTTAACGAAGAGTCGCAGAATTTTCGAACGCCTCTTGAAAGGCCTGCGCCTCTTATTTGCAACTTTAAGGCGATGCCTTTGAAGCTGAAATTTAGTATACCTCTTTCCACTTCATGTTCTCCTGATATATTCGCCACAATCTGTCGAAAATTTTCAGAAAGCACAAAATTGGGCTTTGTAACAGGAAAACATGCCGTCGAAAGAGATGGCACAAAGTAACGTCTCCGCATAGCAAATCAAAGAGCGAGAAGTGGCGCAGATGTTTCGAGACAGTGACTGGTTAACGAAGAGACGCAGAATTTTCGAACGCCTCTTGAAAGGCCTGCGCCTATTATTTGCAACTTTAAGGCGATGCCTTTGAAGCTGAAATATGGTTTACCTCCTTCCACTTCATGTTCCCCTCATATATTGGCCACAATCTGGCGAAAATTTTCAGAATGCACAAAAGTGGGCTTGTAACACGACAACATGCCGTCGACCGAGATGGCACAAAGTAACGTCTCCGGAGAGCAAATCAATTAGCGAGAAGTGGCGCAGATGTTTCGAGACAGTGACTGTTTAACGAAGGGACGCAGAATTTTCGAACGCCTCTTGAAAGGCCTGCGCCTCTTATTTGCAACTTTAAGGCGATGCCTTTGAAGCTGAAATTTGTTATACCTCTTTCCACTTCATGTTCTCCTGATATATTGGCCAAAATATGGCGAAAATTTTCAGAATGCACAAAATTGGGCTTTGTAACAGGAGAACATGCCGCCGAAAGAGATGGCACAAAGTAACGTCTCCGAAGAGCAAATCAAAGAGCGAGAAGTGGCGCAGATGTTTCGAGACAGTGACTGTTTAACGAAGAGACGCAGAATTTTCGAACGCCTCTTGAAAGGCCTGCGCCTCTTATTTGCAACTTTAAGGCGATGCCTTTGAAGCTGAAATTTAGTATACCTCCTTCCACTTCATGTTCTCCTGATATATTCGCCACAATCTGGCGAAAATTTTCAGAAAGCACAAAATTGGGCTTTGTAACAGGAGAACATGCCGTCGAAAGAGATGGCACAAAGTAACGTCTCCGCATAGCAAATCAAAGAGCGAGAAGTGGCGCAGATGTTTCGAGACAGTGACTGGTTAACGAAGAGACGCAGAATTTTCGAACGCCTCTTGAAAGGCCTGCGCCTCCTATTTGCAACTTTAAGGCGATGCCTTTGGAGCTGAAATGTGGTATACCTCTTTCCACTTCATGTTGTCCTGATATATTGGCCAAAATCGGGCGAAAATTTTCAGAATGCACAAAATTGGGCTTTGTAACAGGAGAACATGCCGCCGAAAGAGATGGCACAAAGTAACGTCTCCGAAGAGCAAATCAAAGAGCGAGAAGTGGCGCAGATGTTTCGAGACAGTGACTGTTTAACGAAGAGACGCAGAATTTTCGAACGCCTCTTGAAAGGCCTGCGTCTATTATTTGCAACTTTAAGGTGATGCCTTTGAATCTGAAATTTGATATACCTCATTCCACTTCATGTTCTCCTGATATATTGGCCAAAATCGGGCGAAAATTTTCAGAATGCACAAAATTGGGCTTTGTAACAGCAGAACATGCCGTCGAAAGAGATGGCACAAAGTAACGTCTCCGGAGAGCAAATCAAAAAGCTAGAAGTGGCGCAGATGTTTCGAGACAGTGACTGTTTAACGAAGAGACGCAGAATTTTCGAACGCCTCTTGAAAGGCCTGCGCCTCTTATTTGCAACTTTAAGGCGATGCCTTTGAAGCTGAAATTTAGTATACCTCCTTCCACTTCATGTTCTCCTGATATATTCGCCACAATCTGGCGAAAATTTTCAGAAAGCACAAAATTGGGCTTTGTAACAGGAGAACATGCCGTCGAAAGAGATGGCACAAAGTAACGTCTCCGCATAGCAAATCAAAGAGCGAGAAGTGGCGCAGATGTTTCGAGACAGTGACTGGTTAACGAAGAGACGCAGAATTTTCGAACGCCTCTTGAAAGGCCTGCGCCTCCTATTTGCAACTTTAAGGCGATGCCTTTGGAGCTGAAATGTGGTATACCTCTTTCCACTTCATGTTGTCCTGATATATTGGCCAAAATCGGGCGAAAATTTTCAGAATGCACAAAATTGGGCTTTGTAACAGGAGAACATGCCGCCGAAAGAGATGGCACAAAGTAACGTCTCCGAAGAGCAAATCAAAGAGCGAGAAGTGGCGCAGATGTTTCGAGACAGTGACTGTTTAACGAAGAGACGCAGAATTTTCGAACGCCTCTTGAAAGGCCTGCGTCTATTATTTGCAACTTTAAGGTGATGCCTTTGAATCTGAAATTTGATATACCTCATTCCACTTCATGTTCTCCTGATATATTGGCCAAAATCGGGCGAAAATTTCAGAATGCACAAAATTGGGCTTTGTAACAGCAGAACATGCCGTCGAAAGAGATGGCACAAAGTAACGTCTCCGCATAGCAAATCAAAAAGCTAGAAGTGGCGCAGATGTTTCGAGACAGTGACTGGTTAACGAAGAGTCGCAGAA
>NW_027487184.1:10000-17044 GCF_050908995.1 Andrena cerasifolii | reverse complement strand
TGACCGACTTACCGACTGACCGACCGACCGACCGACGGACTGACTGACCGACTGACCGACCGACCGACCGACCGACTGACTGACCGACTGACCGACTGACCGACCGACCGACCGACCGACCGACCGACCGACCGACCGACCGTCCGTCCGACCGACGGACTGACTGACCGACTGACCGACTGACCGACTGACCAACTGACCGACCGACCGACCGACCGAACGACTGACCGAACGACCGACCGACCGACGGACCGACTGACCGACTGACCGACTTACCGACTGACCGACCGACCGACCGACGGACTGACTGACCGACTGACCGACCG
Organism: Andrena cerasifolii; assembly: GCF_050908995.1. NCBI lineage: Eukaryota > Metazoa > Arthropoda > Insecta > Hymenoptera > Andrenidae > Andrena > Andrena cerasifolii. The sequence goes on along the minus strand of NW_027487184.1, from coordinate 16,718 downwards.
ACCGACCGACCGACTGACTGACCGACTGACCGACTGACCGACCGACCGACCGACCGACCGACCGACCGACCGACCGACCGACGGACTGACCGACTGACCGACCCGACCGACCGACGACTGACTGACCGACTGACCGACCTGACCGACCGACCGACCGAACGACCGACCGAACGACCGACCGACCGACCGACCGACCGACGGACTGACTGACCGACTGACCGACCGACCGACCGACCGAACGACCGACAGACGGACTGACCGACTGACCGACCGACCGACCGACGGACTGACTGACCGACTGACCGACTGACCGACCGACCGACCGAACGACCGACCGAACGACCGACCGACCGACCGACCGACCGACGGACTGACTGACCGACTGACCGACCGACCGACGACCGAACGACCGACAGACCGACCGACGGACCGACTGACCGACTGACCGACTGACCGACCGACCGGTCGACCAACCGACCGACCGACAGACCGACCGACGGACTGACTGACCGACTGACCGACTGACCGACTGACCGACCGACCGGTCGACCGACCGACCGACCGACCGACCGACCGAACGACCGACCAACCGACCGACCGACCGACCGACGGACGACCAACTGACCGACTGACCGACTGACCGACTGACCGACTGACCGACTGACCGACTGACCGACTGACCGACTTACCGACTGACCGACCGACCGACCGACGGACTGACTGACCGCACTGACCGACCGACCGACCGACCGACTGACTGACCGACTGACCGACTGACCGACCGACCGACCGACCGACCGACCGACCGACCGACCGACCGTCCGTCCGACCGACGGACTGACTGACCGACTGACCGACTGACCGACTGACCGACTGACCGACTGACCGACTGACCGACCGACCGACCGACCGAACGACTGACCGAACGACCGACCGACCGACGGACCGACTGACCGACTGACCGACTGACCGACCGACCGACCGAACGACCGACCGAACGACCGACCGACCGACCGACCGACGGACTGACTGACCGACTGACCGACCGACCGGCCGACCGACCGACCGACCGACCGTCGGACTGACTGATCGACTGACCGACTGACCGACCGACCGACCGACCGACCGACGGACTGACCGACTGACCGACCGACCGACCGACGGACTGACTGACCGACTGACCGACTGACCGACCGACCGACCGACCGACCGACCGACCGACCGACCGACCGACCGACCGACGGACTGACTGACCAACTGACCGACTGACCGACGGACTGACTGACCAACTGACCGACTGACCTACGGACTGACTGACCGACTGACCGACCGACCGACCGACCGACCGACCGACCGACCGACCGACCGACCGACCGACGGACCGACCGTCCGTCCGACCGACGGACTGACTGACCGACTGACCGACTGACCGACTGACCGACCGACCGACCGACCGAACGACTGACCGAACGACCGACCGACCGACGGACCGACTGACCGACTGACCGACTGACCGACCGACCGACCGAACGACCGACCGAACGACCGACCGACCGACCGACCGACGGACTGACTGACCGACTGACCGACCGACCGACCGACCGGCCGACCGACCGACCGACCGACCGTCGGACTGACTGATCGACTGACCGACTGACCGACCGACCGACCGACCGACCGACGGACTGACTGACCGACTGACCGACCGACCGACCGACTGACTGACCGACTGACCGACTGACCGACCGACGACCGACCGACCGACCGACCGACCGACCGACCGTCCGTCCGACCGACGGACTGACTGACCGACTGACCGACTGACCGACTGACCGACCGACCGACCGACCGAACGACTGACCGAACGACCGACCGACCGACGGACCGACTGACCGACTGACCGACTGACCGACCGACCGACCGAACGACCGACCGAACGACCGACCGACCGACCGACCGACGGACTGACTGACCGACTGACCGACCGACCGACCGACCGGCCGACCGACCGACCGACCGACCGTCGGACTGACTGATCGACTGACCGACTGACCGACCGACCGACCGACCGACCGACGGACTGACCGACTGACCGACCGACCGACCGACGGACTGACTGACCGACTGACCGACTGACCGACCGACCGACCGAACGACCGACCGAACGACCGACCGACCGACCGACCGACCGACGGACTGACTGAACGACTGACCGACTGACCGACTGACCGACTGAACTACTGACCGACCGACCGACCGACCGACCGACCGAACGACCGACAGACCGACCGACGGACCGACTGACCGACTGACCGACTGACCGACCGACCGGTCGACCAACCGACCGACCGACAGACCGACCGACGGACTGACTGACCAACTGACCGACTGACCTACGGACTGACTGACCGACTGACCGACCGACCGACCGACGGACTGACTGACCGACTGACCGACCGACCGACCGACCTGACTGACCGACTGACCGACTGACCGACCGACCGACCGACCGACCGACCGACCGAGCGACCGACCGACCGACCGTCCGTCCGACCGACGGACTGACTGACCGACTGACCGACTGACCGACTGACCGACTGACCGACTGACCGACCGACCGACCGACCGAACGACTGACCGAACGACCGACCGACCGACGGACCGACTGACCGACTGACCGACTGACCGACCGACCGACCGAACGACCGACCGAACGACCGACCGACCGACCGACCGACGGACTGACTGACCGACTGACCGACCGACCGACCGGCCGACCGACCGACCGACCGACCGTCGGACTGACTGATCGACTGACCGACTGACCGACCGACCGACCGACCGACCGACGGACTGACCGACTGACCGACCGACCGACCGACGGACTGACTGACCGACTGACCGACTGACCGACCGACCGACCGAACGACCGACCGAACGACCGACCGACCGACCGACCGACCGACGGACTGACTGAACGACTGACCGACTGACCGACTGACCGACTGAACGACTGACCGACCGACCGACCGACCGACCGACCGAACGACCGACAGACCGACCGACGGACCGACTGACCGACTGACCGGTCGACCAACCGACTGACCGACTGACCGACCGACCGACCGACCGACCCGACCGACCGACCGACCGACCGACCGACCGACCGAACGACCGACCAACCGACCGACCGACCGACGGACCGACCAACTGACCGACTGACCGACTGACCGACTGACCGACTGACCGACTGACCGACTGACCGACTGACCGACTGACCGACTGACCGACTGACCGACTGACCGACCGACCGACCGACGGACTGACTGACCGACTGACCGACTGACCGACCGACCGACCGACCGACCGACCGACCGACCGACCGACCGACCGACCGTCCGACCGTCCGTCCGACCGACGGACTGACGGACCGACTGACCGACTGACCGACCGACCGACCGACCGACCGACCGAACGACCAACCGACCGACCGACCGACCGACCGACCGACCGACCGACCGACCGACCGACCGACGGACTGACTGACCGACTGACCGACTGACCGACTGACCGACCGACAGGCCGACCGACCGACCGACCGACTGACCGACTGACCGACCGACCGACCGACCGACCGACCGACCGACCGACCGACCGACCGACCGACCGACGGACTGACTGACCGACTGACCGACTGACCGACTGACCGACCGACCGACCGACCGAACGACTGACCGAACGACCGACCGACCGACGGACCGACTGACCGACTGACCGACTGACCGACCGACCGACCGAACGACCGACCGAACGACCGACCGACCGACCGACCGACGGACTGACTGACCGACTGACCGACCGACCGACCGACCGGCCGACCGACCGACCGACCGACCGTCGGACTGACTGATCGACTGACCGACTGACCGACCGACCGACCGACCGACCGACGGACTGACCGACTGACCGACCGACCGACCGACGGACTGACTGACCGACTGACCGACTGACCGACCGACCGACCGAACGACCGACCGAACGACCGACCGACCGACCGACCGACCGACGGACTGACTGAACGACTGACCGACTGACCGACTGACCGACTGAACTACTGACCGACCGACCGACCGACCGACCGACCGAACGACCGACAGACCGACCGACGGACCGACTGACCGACTGACCGACTGACCGACCGACCGGTCGACCAACCGACCGACCGACAGACCGACCGACGGACTGACTGACCAACTGACCGACTGACCTACGGACTGACTGACCGACTGACCGACCGACCGACCGACGGACTGACTGACCGACTGACCGACCGACCGACCGACTGACTGACCGACTGACCGACTGACCGACCGACCGACCGACCGACCGACCGACCGAGCGACCGACCGACCGACCGTCCGTCCGACCGACGGACTGACTGACCGACTGACCGACTGACCGACTGACCGACTGACCGACTGACCGACCGACCGACCGACCGAACGACTGACCGAACGACCGACCGACCGACGGACCGACTGACCGACTGACCGACTGACCGACCGACCGACCGAACGACCGACCGAACGACCGACCGACCGACCGACCGACGGACTGACTGACCGACTGACCGACCGACCGACCGGCCGACCGACCGACCGACCGACCGTCGGACTGACTGATCGACTGACCGACTGACCGACCGACCGACCGACCGACCGACGGACTGACCGACTGACCGACCGACCGACCGACGGACTGACTGACCGACTGACCGACTGACCGACCGACCGACCGAACGACCGACCGAACGACCGACCGACCGACCGACCGACCGACGGACTGACTGAACGACTGACCGACTGACCGACTGACCGACTGAACGACTGACCGACCGACCGACCGACCGACCGACCGAACGACCGACAGACCGACCGACGGACCGACTGACCGACTGACCGGTCGACCAACCGACTGACCGACTGACCGACCGACCGACCGACCGACCGACCGACCGACCGACCGACCGACCGACCGACCGAACGACCGACCAACCGACCGACCGACCGACGGACCGACCAACTGACCGACTGACCGACTGACCGACTGACCGACTGACCGACTGACCGACTGACCGACTGACCGACTGACCGACTGACCGACCGACCGACCGACGGACTGACTGACCGACTGACCGACTGACCGACCGACCGACCGACCGACCGACCGACCGACCGACCGACCGACCGACCGTCCGACCGTCCGTCCGACCGACGGACTGACGGACCGACTGACCGACTGACCGACCGACCGACCGACCGACCGACCGAACGACCAACCGACCGACCGACCGACCGACCGACCGACCGACCGACCGACCGACCGACCGACGGACTGACTGACCGACTGACCGACTGACCGACTGACCGACCGACAGGCCGACCGACCGACCGACCGACTGACCGACTGACCGACCGACCGACCGACCGACCGACCGACCGACCGACCGACCGACCGACCGACCGACGGACTGACTGACCGACTGAACGACTGACCGACTGACCGACCGACCGACCGACCGACCGACAGACCGACCGACGGACTGACTGACCGACTGACCGACTGACCGACTGACCGGTCGACCAACCGACCGACCGACAGACCGACCGACGGACTGACTGACCGACTGACCCACTGACCGACTGACCGACCGACCGGTCGACCGACCGACCGACCGACCGACCGACCGACCGACCGAACGACCGACCGACCAACCGACCGACCGACCGACGGACCGACCAACTGACCGACTGACCGACTGACCGACTGACCGACTGACCGACTGACCGACTGACCGACTGACCGACTGACCGACTGACCGACTGACCGACCGACCGACCGACGGACTGACTGACCGACTGACCGACCGACCGACCGACTGACTGACCGACTGACCGACTAACCGACCGACCGACCGACCGACCGACCGACCGACTGACCGAACGACCGACCGACCGACGGACCGACTGACCGACTGACCGACCGACCGACCGAACGACCGACCGAACGACCGACCGACCGACCGACCGACGGACTGACTGACCGACTGACCGACCGACCGGCCGACCGACCGACCGACCGACCGACCGACGGACTGACTGATCGACTGACGGACCGTCTGACCGACTGACCGACCGACCGACCGAACGACCGACCGAACGACCGACCGACCGACCGACCGACGGACTGACTGACCGACTGACCGACTGACCGACTGACCGACCGACCGGTCGACTGACCGACCGACCGGCCGACCGACCGACTGACCGACCGACCGACCGAACGACTGACCGAACGACCGACCGACCGACCGACGGACTGACCGACCGACCCCGACCGACCGACCGACCGACCAACCGACCGACCGACCGACCGACCGACCGACCGACCGACCGACCGACTGACCGACTGACCGACTGAACGACTGACCGACCGACCGACCGACCGACCGACCGAACGACCGACAGACCGACCGACGGACCGACTGACCGACTGACCGACTGACCGACCGACCGGTCGACCAACCGACCGACCGACAGACCGACCGACGGACTGACTGACCGACTGACCGACTGACCGACTGACCGACCGACCGGTCGACCGACCGACCGACCGACCGACCGACCGACCGACCGACCGAACGACCGACCAACCGACC